>NC_091961.1:9910000-10185000 GCF_031021105.1 Erythrolamprus reginae | reverse complement strand
TTAAAGTGGCAACAGCTGGGTTTGGGTGTGGTGCTCTTGGGAAAGGCTAAAAGGCAGACCCACCCTTCCTGGCTTGTGGAGTTTTATCTTTGAGAGTCGTGGGACCTGACTGTGAACTTTGGCGTCTTGGAATCCTGGTTTGTGCCTTTGACTATTGAAACCTTGGGGGGGGGGGGTGCCAGCAAGAAGCTTGCTGTATTGTCTGGACATCAGGACCCTGCTGTACCGTATTATATCCTGTCTGTTGGGAAGAACAGGTTTTCCTCTGTGCTTATTTTTTCCAGTTATAAAATACTTTTGGCTTTTACCAGAGTGTCTGGCTGTTTTTTCCAGTTGGTGTTGAGGTCTGGGGGAACCCAGACAGAACAGAAGTATATTAGAATTAGTTTATATATGAAGAATTATTATGAGAAGAATTTTGAATTTATATTAGAATTAGTTTTAAATATGAAAAGTTTTAACTATGAAAAGTTTTAAATATGAAAAATTATAATGAAAAGTTTAACAAATCATTTTTTAACATTTACAATAATGAATTGTACTTAAATATGTATTCTTTTTTCTGTATTCAAATTTATACTTTTGAGATAAGCGGGGTAAATACAACCCCACTTTTATGTTAAATGTATGTCTGTCTGTTCGTCTATTTTATGAAAAATTAATAAAAATATTTGAAAAAAAAAAGAGATAAAGGAAAGACAATTGGACAGGGGACGAAAGGCACACTAGTGCACTTATGTACGCCCCTTACTGACCTAGAGAGGTCAATCGTGGAGAGTCTAAGGGAGAAATGTTGGGGGTTAGGGGTTGACACTATTGAGTCCGGTAATGAGTTCCACGCTTCGACAACTCGATTGTTAAAGTCATATTTTTTACAGTCAAGTTTGGAGCGGTTAATATTAAGTTTGAATCTGTTGCGTGCTCTTGTGCTGTTGCGGTTGAAGCTGAAGTAGTCATTGACCAGTAGGATGTTGCAGCATATGATCTTGTGGGCGATACTTAAATCGTGTTTTAGGCGCTGTAGTTCTAAACTTTCCAGACCCAGGATTGTTAGTCTATTTCCCTTAAACCTAGGGGGATTTTGAAAACCAATGGGCACTGATTCTTGAATGCTTAATGAACTAGGAAAATGGAACTCATCCAACATGGTATGCTCAACTGCTTTTTTTTTTTTTTTGCTTTCAGATGAAACTACCTAAACATTTTGGATACTTTCAAGGTCGAATTGGCTTGCCAAATTAAATCTGACTCAATTTCCCAAATCGAGCTGATGGTTTAGTTGAAATGGCTTCCACTGATTGGGACACACACACACCATTCCAAATGGGACAACATATTGGGTGTCAAATCTCAAAAATGATCAACATATACATTTTTAAAATAAAATAGCTATGTGTAATTTAGATGCAGAAATTAACAAATATATAAACAAAACAAATTCTCTAATACCCCTCACTGGTAAAGCATTATAAGATTTTTTTAAAAAAATCCCAAACACTCAGAAAGAACAAGGTTAACAAATGCTACTCATATTTATTAATCCAGAACTAGGCCAAAGGTGCCTTTTCCAAAGGCAACTGGACTTTGTTTTGTTTTTTCAAAGATGTATTGCTTCTCATTCAAGAAGCTTCTTCAGTTTTTCAATAGAATAATCATGACTTGGATGACCGAGAATCTCCATAGACATTTAGTCCAGTACTATGATCTTGTGGAAATTCTATGGAAACTCATTGGCATAAACAATTGTGTTTGTTCTGGTAAAAACGAGGTGATTGTAGGTTAATGTTCTGTCGGGCTCTCTGGTAGAATCCTCCCAAAAATTCACAGGTACAAATTTCAGACACACACACATTTGAAAATTCAAAACAATGTTCTTTATAATGAAAATTCACTTAAACCAAGCCCTCTTTTGGTATAGCAAAGAGCACTCGTCTCCAAACAAACTGGTAATTTGTACAAGTCCCTTATCAGTTCTGTGATACTTAGCTTGCAGCTGTGAGGCAATTCACAGTCCTTCTTCTTTCACAAAGTGAAACACACTTTGCTCTGGTTTAGTTTCAAAGTGGGGGAAAATCAGCACACAAAAGGTCAAAGTCAGTAAAGCAGTCACGAAACACAACGATCAGATAATCCTCCACAATGGACAAACCCACAGGCTGCTATTTATAGCAGCCTCACTAATGACCGCAGCCCCACCCAACCACAGGTGGCCTCATTTTCTTTTATAATAATCTCTCAGTTGTTGTTGCCTTTGCATCGCTCTCCGCATGCGTGGCTGTATCATTAACACTTGTTCTGAATCCATGGAGGAGGTAGATAATTGATCTCCTTCTGAGCTGTCTGCCACACTCTCCTCCTCCCTGTCACTCATGTCTTCTTGGCCAGAGGAGCCTTCATCAGCAGATTCCACCGGGGGCAAAACAGGCTTGCAGCAAGTGGATGTCTCCCCAATATCTACAGTCCTTGTGACAGGAGCTAACCACAACACCTAATATGTGTTTTTTGAAATAAAATTAGAGCTGTTTCAAGATACTATATCTCTTTCCTGCTGGCTGAATAAATCACCATGTCTACAACATGCATGGCTGATACTTTTGAATTTGTGAATTGCTTTTCCATATCCAATAGATTCATATATATTTTTTTCCTGCTTGTAAGTATTTGTTGCGAGGAGATTGCTTCATAAAACCTTTTCTCCCTCCCGTACTCACCTCTTAATTTATTTAGCGATGCTGGAAGGGCCCATTTTAAGCAGGTGGCTGCAGAAGCTCTTTAGTCATCCTTAGAACAGATGATGGCTTTATTTCAGCAACAGAAAATCCAGCTACTTCTGTATCCTCTCTTCCTTGACTTCAGAATTTGAGAATTAGAAACAGCTGGCAGCTCCCTTCACTGGATTAGTTCCAGTGGATGCTTCTAACCTTTAGGTAAATGCAAGGTCTTCATAATATGTCTATATTCTCTGCTAAAAGCACTCATCAGCTTTGTTGCCTCAGACTAAACGCATTGCACGATATACAATGACATACAAATAAGAACAATTACTTCTAACGAAACAATCACATAAATAGAAAGAGACCTCGGAGTCTTGGTGGACAATCAACTAAACATGAGCCAACAATGTGCAGCAGTATCTAAAAAAGCCAACACAATCCTAAGCTGCATCAACAGGGGAATACACTCCAAGACCAGGGAAGTCTTAATATCACTCTACTACGCCCTGGTCTGACCACACCTGGAGTACTGTATTCAGTTCTGGTCACCACACTTCAAAAGAGACATTGAAACTCTGGAGAAGGTGCAAAAAAGAGCAACCAAGATGATTAAGGGATTGGAAACCAAGACTTATGAAGAGAGACTGCCTAGAGAAAAGGAGGGCCAGAGCGGACATGATACCACTCTACAAGTATACGATGGGATGTCACAGAGAGGAGGGGATCACTTTGTTCTCCAGGGCACCAGAGGGCCGGACAAGGAACAATGGCTGGAAGCTGACCAAGGAGAGATTCAACATAGAGATAAGGAGGAACTTCATGGTGGTCAGAGCGATCAACCAATGGAACAACCTACCAGCAGACGTTATGAACTCCAACACTCTGGACATTTTTAAGAGAAGACTGGTGTACTATAGGGTTCCTGCTTGGGCAGGGGGTTGAACTCGATGGCCGTCATGGTCCCTTTCAACTCTAACAATAAATAAATAAATAAATAGAAATGATCATCAAGGATTGTCCCTTATTCCAGGTCCTGCTGGCTTTTTTCAAGAGGTCTTTAAGCCCAATTGAGTTGTAAAAATTGACCGCAGAAATAGTTTCTATATACAAGCTACATTTTTCCCCAGACTTCAGTATTGGTTTCCTTCTCTTTTTTTGGCCTACAACACTAGCGGAAATCCTCTTAGCATATTAATTAACTCATTCTGAAATGGTCAATGCAGAAACTTGAACTGTGGTTTTGGTACAGAGGGATAGCAATGAAAATTAAAGCCTCATCAGGCCTGGAAGCAATTTTTAAATGCATTTGATATCTGTGCAACTCAGCTTCATGTAAGCTTGGATTAAAGTTCTCTGTATGTGAATGTGCATATAGGAAAAACAGCCGAGAACTTAAGAAGTTTGCCAGCTATCCACTTAGTCCAATGTGCTGGGTCGCAAAGTGGTCAATGAGATGCATTTTAGGAAGAAAAAATAAATAAAGCATTTGACGGGTGGGTGCTAAGCCCTCTTTGACTGTACTCCCATAAAAAAACAGAGTGGGGTAAAACAAGAAAGACCAAGTCAAGCCCAATATAATGCTTTCTTGAACAATGTTCAAATATAATAATAAAAGATACACAGCTGCAAAACTGTACTTTGTTCACAAAGGATGGGGTGAAATTTGAGATGGTGCTTTGTTTCACAGAAAGGTTGTTAGCAGTCAAAGAACATTTGGGTGGGGGGAAACAATATAACTTTTATCAAAAAGGAAAAATAAGGCATTCTGATTGATTTTGATTCAGTTTTCAGGGTCAGTTCTACCATCCAGCCAAGTGAGGGGGTTTCCTTACTCAGTGGCATCAATAACAAGTATCCAATTGATTCTCTACAAGCATTTCTTTCTATTACAGACTGTATGTTCTAAAAATTGGTTCTTGACCATCACCATCACTCCAATTATCCAGTTGTTCCAGGCATGATAACAATATTTCTCCTTTAACAAGTTTAAAACCCTGCTGTTCTGTTTAAGAAAAGTAACAAATCTTCTGTTCCCGGGTCACCCTGACCCGGACCGAAAACTCTTCATTTGCAGTGCTTATGTTTGGTCTTTTTGAAAGCTTTTTTCACTTGGAAAGTAGTCTGAACATTTCTGCACACAATGATATGAAAATTGAAATGAAAAAAGTAAATCTTATTGGTTTATTTTGCGGATATAATGCACGCCCCCCCATTTTTGTGAAATTTTTTTCAATTTATGGATAGTTTTGCTTGCAAAATGCATTCTATTTTACTAAAGTTGGTATGGGATTGGTAGCTTGAACATTTCTGAACATAATGATATGAAAATTGAACTTGAAAAATTGATGCATATTGGTTTATTTTGTTGATGAAATGCATGCCCCCCCGTTTTTTTTAAATAGTCTTCACTTTATGGATAGTTTTGCTAGCAAAATACATTCTATTTTACTAAAGTTTGTGTGGGATTGGTAGCTTGAACATTTCTGAACATAATGATATGAAAATTGAACTGGAAAAATTGATGCATATTGGTTTATTTTGCACATAAATGTATGCCTCCCCCCGTGTTCAATTATTTCAATTTATATAAAAATTATGCTGTTAATTTCAAACTTACATACTTTTTTTTAGTAAAATGGATTTGTTTCATAAAATTAGTCCTCTGGCTACAATGTGGTTGATTTTCAAAAGGATATTCCAAATATTTCTAGACAAATATGTATAAACAGTGACAATAATGGCACATAGCAAGGCCGGGGGTGGGGGGTGGCCTTTTTGTGGCAAAAATAAACCAATAAGAACCATTTTTTTCAGTTCATTTATATTTTTCTTATATTCAGAAATGTTCAATTTAGTATATCAAACCTTTTGGGGGGAAATTCCTTAGGGATTTGTAGCCTTAAAAAAATAGAAATTGACACGAAATTAAAAAAGGATGGGGGGGGAGGGGCTTTTTGATCAAAATAAAAATATAAGTCTCAATTTTTCCAGTTCAATTTTCATATCATTATGTTCATAAATGTTCAAACTAGTTTTCCAGTTGAAAAAGTTTTCAAAAAGATCAAATTCAAGTACCTAAAAAAATTATTTTTGGTCCGGTCATATACGAACAGAAACAGACTCGAAGTTATGATTTTTTTTTGCCCAGAAAACAATTAGCCACCACCCCAAAAATATTTTTTGATGATCAGCATTGTTAAATTGAGTAAATGAATGCCTAAGATTTTAAAGAATATTTCGGATTTGGAGGATAAAAAAATAAAAAGTGAAAATGGTTGCAAGCAGCCGAGGGGGGGGGGAGGCCTTATTTCTGATATTAAAAAACCAATAAGAATCATTTTTTTCAGTTCCTTTATATTTTTCTTATATTCAGAAATGTTCAAGCTACCAATCCCACACCAACTTTAGTAAAATAGAATGCATTTTGCAAGCAAAACTATCCATAAATTGAAAAAAAAATCACAAAAACGGGGGGGCGTGCATTATATCCGTAAAATAAACCAATAAGATTTACTTTTTTCATTTCAATTTTCATATCATTGTGTGCAGAAATGTTCAGACTACTTTCCAAGTGAAAAAAGTTTTCAAATTGACCAAACATAAGCACTTCAAATGAAGAGTTTTCGGTCCGGGTCGTATGTGACCCGAACAGAAGATTTGTAACTTTTTTTGCCCAGCAAAAACTAAGCCCCCCACCCCCCAAAAAAAATTCTCATAGAGAGAACCCCTGAAATGATGAAAAGTCATGAAATTTCAAGTTTCAGATATGCAGGGAAAATTTTTTTACAGGGACTCAAACTTGGCTTCGGGTCGCATACGACCCGAACAGAACAGCAGGGTTAAGAGCCAAGAACAAGGGGACACAATCTGAAGTTAGTTGGGGGAAAGATCAGAAGCAACATGAGAAAATATTATTTTGCTGAAAGAGTAGTAGATCCTTGGAACAAACTTCCAGCAGACGTGGTAGATAAATCCACAGTAACTGAATTTAAACATGCCTGGGATAAACATAGATCCATCCTATGATAAAATACAGAAAATAGTATAAGGGCAGACTAGATGGACCATGAGGTCTTTTTCTGCTGTCAGACTTCTATGTTTCTATGTTTCTATGTTTCTATGTTTCTATGTTTCTATGTTTCTATGTTTCTATGTTTCTATGTTTCTATGTTTCTATGTTTCTATGTTTCGTTGTTTCGTTGTTTCGTTGTTTCGTTGTTTCGTTGTTTCGTTGTTTCGTTGTTTCTGTGTTGTTTCTATGTTTCTATGTTGTTTCTATGTTGTTTCTATGTTTCTATGTTGTTTCTATGTTGTTTCTATGTTGTCTCTATGTCTCTATGTTTCTATGTTTCTATGTTTCTATGTTTCTATGTTTCTATGTTTCTATGTTTCTATGTTTCTATGTTTCTATGTTTCTATGTTTCTATGTTTCTATGTTTCTATGTTTCTATGTTTCTATGTTTCTATGATGTTTCTATGTTTCTATGTTTCTATGTTTCTATGTTTCTATGTTTCTATGATGTTTCTATGTTTCTATGATGTTTCTATGATGTTTCTATGTTTCTATGTTTCTATGTTTCTATGTTTCTATGTTTCTATGTTTCTATGTTTCTATGTTTCTATGTTTCTATGTTTCTATGTTTCTATGTTTCTATGTTTCTATGTTTCTATGTTTCTATGTTTCTATGTTTCTATGTTTCTATGTTTCTATGTTTCTATGTTTCTATGTTTCTATGTTTCTATGTTTCTATGTTTCTATGTTTCTATGTTTCTATGTTTCTATGTTTCTATGTTTCTATGTTGTTTCTATGTCCATCCCAGTCACTTTATTTACATGTAAATCTGAATAGGCCTTGTCTTTTTCTTCACTCTACGCAGCAATTTGTGTTGAACTACCTTTACCTGTCCTATCATTCAGGTAATGCAGTGAATGTTATTTTTGCACATGTGCACACAGATTTTTATCAGATCCATCCAAGATTCTTTCAAACAAAATTGTTTCAATAGTTCATACTGGAAATGTAAAGCAAAGCAAAGCACTTCTTCAAATTCAATTAATGGATCCTCTATAATTTGCATTGCCCTATTCTAGGTTCACAGGTATGATCAAGATAATTGAGCTGGAAGGGATCTTGGAGATCTTCTAGACCAAACTCCTTGCTTAAGTAGGACAGCCTGTACCATTCCAGATAAGTGGATGTCTAGTCTCTTCTTAAAAACCTCCAGTGATAAAGCACCCACAACTTCTGAAGGCAAACTGTCCCATTGATTATTGATTGATTGATTTATTTGATTTTTTTTTTAATGCTGTCCTTCTCTTTAGACTCAGGGCGGCTTACAAGATGTTAGCAATAGCACTTTTTAACAGAGCCAACATATTGCCCCCACAATCTGGGTCCTCATTTTACCCACCTCGGAAGGATGGAAGGCTGAGTCAACCTTGAGCCGATGATGAGATTTGAACTGCTGACGTGCAGATCTACCAGTCAGCTTTAGTGGCCTGCAATACTGTACTCTACCCACTGCGCCACCTCGGCTCTTAATTGTTCTCACCGTTAGGAAGTTTCTCCTTAATTCCAGGTTTCTTCTCTCTTTGGTTAAAAGACAGGGAGTCATTGCTCACAGTCATGCCCTCATCACCTTGAGGTTCAACTACTGCAATGCTCTCTACATGAGATTACCTTTGAAAAGTGTTTGGAAACTCCAGATCATGCAGAATGTGGACGCAAGAACTATCATGCGGTTACCAAGATTCACCCATGTCTCTCCAACACTCCATGGCCTACACTGGATGCCGATTAGTTTCCGCTTGCAATTTAAAGTGTTGGTAATGACCTATAAAACCCTACATGGCATCAGACCAGAATACCTCCAGAACTGCCTTCTGCCGCACGAATCCCAGAAGCCAATAAGGTCCCACAGAGTTGGCCTTCTCCAGGTCCCATCGACTAAACAATGTCATCTGGCAGGCCCCAGGGGAAGAGCCTCCTCTGTGGCAGCCCCAGCCCTCTGGAATTAACTCCCCCCAGAGATCAGAACTGCCCCCACCCTCCTTGTCTTTCATAAATTGCTGAAGACCCACCATACTTTCTCAAGGGTGAGACAGAACAGAACATTGATCAAAAATTTGTCGTCGGTGCCTAAGCTCTTAGTGTACATACAAACAACAAAGTGATAGGTCATAGATGATAAATCATAGTTACCGTCTTTAACATACAAACAACAAGTGATAAATCATGAGATATCAATAGGAGATGGTAGGAAAGTTGAGAAGATGAGAAATGATGAGAAACGAGAAGATGAAGATGAGAAGATGGAGAAGATGAAAAAGATGGGAAGATGAAAAGGACAATAATATTGCAGCCTACAACATGGGTAAATATCTTTAGGCATAAGGCAGTGCTATGGATATTTGGTGTTTAGTGTGTGTGTGTGTGTGTTATCCTTATAGCTAGTTATTTGGCATGCAATGCCATATAGCGGCATCCTGAAAGGAGACATTGAAACACTTAAAGTCCAAGATGTGAGGGATCTGTCTGCCGATCGGTTTCCAGTCACAATTCAAAGTGTTGGTAATGACCTTTAAAGCCCTACATGGCATTGGGCCAGAATACATCCGCAACCGCCTTCTACCGCACGAATCCCAGCGGCCGATAAGGTCCCACAGAGTTGGCCTTCTCCGTGTCCTGTTGACCAAACAATGTTGTTTGGCGGGCCCCAGGGGAAGAGCCTTCTCTGTGGTGGCCCCGGCCCTCTGGAACCAACTCCCCCCAGACATTAGAACGGCCCCCACCCTCCTTGTCTTTCGCAAATTACTTAAGATCCACCTTTGTCGCCAGGCATGGGGGAGTTAAGTTATCCTTTCCCCCTAGGCTACTACAAGTTATGCATGGTATGTTTGTGTGTATGTTTGGTTTTTTTATAATAAGGGTTTTTTAGTTGTTTTTATTAATTGGATTGTTCATGTTGTTTTACCACTGTTGTTAGCCGCGCCGAGTCTGCGGAGAGTGGCGGCATACAAATCCAATTAATAATAATAATAATAATAATAATAATAATAATAATAATAATAATAATAATTTTCTCAGACCTCTTTCTGGTTCGTACAGTATACAGCTCCTCAATGGAAGTCAACAGGAATAACACAGTCTTTCCTTTTCATCCCTTCACTTCCATGTCAAGATCTCCACTTTGTGTTCACCATAATGACCTAAATTAACCTCACCCTGGAGCAGTGTATGTCTTATGTTGTGTGTGAGTGGCAGGAGAGGAGGAAAAACAGATGCTCTAACGCATTAGGAAACTAATTGGAGGCAACACTACAAAATGAATCTTGAGAGTTGGTAGGAGGAAAGAATAAAACAAGTCTATTTTCCTCCCCAGAAATTTCACCTTATCTCTACTACCTTATGTCTGATGCCCAATGGCCTTTACAAAGAATAGCAATTTATCAGTGCTTCAAGGCCAGTGTTCCGCTGATGATCAAAGTTTTGATTAGTCATCTTAATTAATTATTGCTAAGATTAGTGAGGAACAGATTGTGGTGCCACTTTCTTTGATGCCACCATAGTTAGAACATGATGAATGTGATTTGCTGCTTGCTATTTTTGGAGATCCCTTGCAATTCATATATGTGTGCTCAGTGAAGTGGAGAGGAGAAAAACCACAGGAGTCTTCATTTTAATTTGACAGACTCGCCGGGTCATCCCTGGTGCTCTTTAAAATGTAGTTATAATAAGAGAATAGGAAAAAAAGGAACTCCATGAAAAGTAAATCACACAGCGGACCCTATCATTTCTTTCCCTCTAGGTCCTTCAGATAACACTAGTGGGAGGAATACACAGATTTCAAGGATGGCCTTTGCAAGTGCTGCTGTGGCTAATTAGAGGAAAGGTTATGCTTTTATCTCATGCTCCTTACTAACTCTCTCTCTCCCTCCCTCTGTGTGTTTGTGTGTTACTAAGGCAGTGTTTCCCAACCTCCGGCAATCTCACACTACTCACAAGAGCCTACAAAACTTTTGCCAGAGCCATCCTTGAATACAGCTCATCTGTCTGGAACCCATACCACATCTCGGACATCAACACCCTTGAAAACGTCCAAAGATACTTCACCAGAAGAGCCCTTCACTCCTCCACTCGAAACAGAATACCCTACGAAAATAGACTAACAACCCTGGGTCTAGAAAGCTTAGAACTACGGCACCTAAAACACAATCTAAGTATTGCCCACAATGTCCTACCGGTCAATGACTACTTCAGCTTCAACCGCAACAACCCGCAACAGATTCAAACTTAATATTAACCGCTCCAAACTTGACTGTAAAAAATATGACTTTAACAATCGAGATGTTGAAGCGTGGAACTCATTACCAGACACAGTAGTGTCCACCCCTAACCCCCAACTTTTTCCCCTTAGAGGTCAGTAAGGGGCGTGCATAAGTGCACCAGTGTGCCTTCCGTCCCCTGTCCAATTGTCTCTCCTTATCTCATTTATCTTTTCTTCCTTTCAAATATGTTCACCTATACTTTTATATCTTTTCTTCTATTCTTTTCTTTACTTATATCATTACATATCTATTCTCTTCAATGTGTATTATGTATTGGACAAAATAAATAAATAAAATAAATAAGTATCAACAGTGGAGACCTAAACTGGTCACCTAACATCAAAAAGATGGTGAAAGAACAAAGAATGCTCTTTCTGTGCCAACCTACCCTCAAAATGACACTATAGAACACTGCACACCAAGACAGCTAGACACAAGAACAGTCTTTTTTCCTGAATGCCATTACTCTGCTAAACAAATAATTCCCTCACCACTGTCCAACTATTCACTAAGGCTGCACGACTATTACTATTAGTCTTCTCATTGTTCCTATCTCTTCCCACTTCTGCTGTATCCTTATGATTTATATTAGTATTGTTTCCTGATTGCTTATTTGTACTTTATGACAATCATTGTTCTTGACAAATGTATCTTTTCTTTTATGTACACTGAGAACATTAGTACCAATGACAAATTCCTTGTATATCCAATCACACCTGGCCAATAAAGAATTCTATTCTATTCTATTCTATTGTATTCTATTCTCTCATCCTATATACACACCTACCTATATACACATGAAGTATTTGGTATGCTAGGGTTGAAAGGGACATTTAGCCTTTTTAATCTTCTTAATAAGTTTAATTGAGTCTATTAACATAAGTTAATTAGACTAATTAAGTTGGTAAGCATCTTCTCTTTAAGTCTTTGCCAAAACAGGACAGTTAAGGTCTATGGCAAATCTACTGAGATTAATGGTAGTTTTATGCTGTTGTTAATTTGATCATATCCTGGAAAGGTAATCTATCTGCAATCAGTTCAGCTCTAAATGGATCTGTCTTTTCTACCTCCTAAAAGATGGATTGACTTGATCATAAATATTGCACGCTAGCACAGACTATTTGGTGCTGATCTCAATAAGTAGAAATAAATTGTAACATTTAATTCTTTTCTCTTTTAAAAAGAATTAAAGCTAACATGTATGGCTTGCCCTGCAGCTTTATAAGGTCTGATGGGCTGAGTGAGAAATAATTGCACTTCTCCAGTCCATTGTTTCCAATATCGGCAAGGGAGAGAAGTTACACAACCATAGAGGCAAGACCAAAAGATTGTAAAATATGCCCATTTTCTAGTCCAGAGCAGAGATAGAAAATAAAGAAGAGGAGAGGAATCACTGGTAGTGTTATATAGTGTTTCCTCGATTTTCGCGGGGGATGCGTTCCGAGACCGCCCACGAAAGTTGAATTTCCGCGAAGTAGAGATGCGGAAGTAAATACACTATTTTTGGCTATGAACAGTATCACAAGCCTTACCTTAACACTTTAAACCCCTAAATTGCAATTTTCCATTCCCTTAGCAACCATTCAGATTATTACTCACCATGTTTATTCATTAAAGTTTATTTTAAAAAATAGTTATTAAAGGCAGACGAAAGTTTGGCGATGACATATAACGTCATCGGGTGGGAAAAACTGTGGTATAGGGAAAAACCCCGCAAAGTGTTTTTTAATTAATATTTTTGAAAAACCGTGGTATAGACTTTCCGCAAAGTTCAAACCCGCAAAAATCGAGGGAACACTGTATTCTGTATCTAAGAAAAATGTTCAGGAGAGATCTCAAAACTATTTGCTAAGGTGTCCTGCCTGTTAATGACTACTTCACCTTCAACTGCAACAACACACGAGCACAAAATCGATTTAAACTAAATGTCAACCACTCCAAACTTGACTGCAAAAAATACGACTTCAACAACAGAGTAATCAACGCCTGGAATGCACTACCTGACTCTGTGGTTTCTACTCCAAACCCCAAAACCTTTAACCTTAGATTATCTACAATTGGCCTTTCCCCCTATCTAAGAGGTCTGTAAGGGCCGTGCATAAGCACACCATTGTGCCTACTGTCCCTGTCCTATTGTCTTCTTTTGTTACTTTTTATCATTACTTATCTAATGTTTTATTTGTTCAAATTACCACCCTATAATTGTTCGACAAAACAAACAAACAAGCAAGCAAACAAACAAACAAACAAACAAACAAACAAACTGAAACGAACAAAATGAAGTTCAATGTAGAGAAGAGTAAAATCCTGCACCTAGGCAAACACCCCCCCCCCCAAACATGCATACAAATTAGGAGAAACCACACTCACCATGAGTGACTGTGAAAGGGATCTTGGAGTCTTAGTGGATAACCAGCTAAACATGGGCCAGCAATGTGCAGCAGCGGCTAAAAAAGCCAACACAATCCTAAGCTGCATGAACAGGGGGATACACTCCAAGACCTGAGAGGTAATAACACCACTCTATAAGGCCCTGGTCAGACCGCACCTGGAGTATTGCATCCAGTTCTGGTCACCACACTTCAAAAAAGATATAGAGACTCTAGAGAGGGTGCAGAAAAGAGCAACTAAAATGATAAGGGGACTAGAGACCAGGTCATATGAGGAAAGGTTGCTGGAACTGGGCATGGATAAAAGCCACCCCCCCTTTTTTATTTTTGTTTTCCAATTTATAGATAGTTTAGCCTGCAAAATGCATACAATTTTAATAAATTTGGTGTGGGACCAAAACCATCCCAATTTCTCATGTGGCCCTATGGCAAAATTAATTCCCCACCCCTGATCTACTATATAGTGTATATATACACACACATGCACAGGTCTTCTAAAATTATACACATTCAACCTCATTTATTGCGATAGGAAAAACATACCCAGAGCCCAGAAGGGAAAAAAAAAAATAATAATTTTTTTTTGCTACCGGTACTGCGTACCTGACTGTATCCATAGGAGCCCATCACTAGTCAGACACCAGTTGTGCAATTTCTCCTACTTAAAAAGATGAAAGAGGCCTGCAGTTGACATCATAAGTAGACCTCAACTATGAGAGACAACATAAGAAAACACATCCAGAAAATCGCATTGATTGATTTTTAACGAATTTATTTGCAAATTATGGTGGAAAATAAGTATTTGGTCACCTAGAAAGAAGCTCTCACAGACCTGCAACTTCTATATAATGTATTCTATACATTTGGAATACTGTGTTCAGTTCTGGAGACCTCACCTACAAAAAGATATTGACAAAAGACGGGCTACAAGAATGGTGGAAGGTCTAAAGCATAAAACGTATCAGGAAAGATTTAATGAACTCAATCTGTATAGTCTGGAGGACAGAAGGAAAAGGGGGGACATGATCGAAACATTTAAATATGTCAAAGGGTTAAATAAGGTTCAGGAGGGAAGTGTTTTTAATAGGGACGTGAACACAAGAACAAGGGGACACAATCTGAAGTTAGTTGGGGGAAAGATCAAAAGAAACATGAGAAAATATTATTTTACTGAAAGAGTAGTAGTTCCTTGGAACAAACTTCCAGCAGACGTGGTTTGTAAATCCACAGTAACTGAATTTAAACATGCTTGGGATAAACATATATCCATCCTAAGATAAAAAATACAGGAAATAGTATAAGGGCAGACTAGATGGACCATGAGGTCTTTTTCTGCCGTCAGTCTTCTATGTTTCTACGTTTCTTTAAGAGGCTCCTCTGTCCCCCCACTCATTACCTGTAGTAATGGCACCTATTTATCAGTATAAAAGTCACCTATCCACAACATCAAACAGTCACACTCCAAACCCCACTATGGTGAAGACCAAAGAGCTGTCGAAGGACACCAGACACAAAATTGTAGCCCTATTGCAGATTGAATCTGCAATAGGCAAGCAACTTGGTGTGAAGAAATCAAATCTGGGAGCAATAATTAGAAAATAAAAGACATATAAGACCACTGATAATCTCCCTCAATCTGGAGTTCCATGCAAAATCTCATCCCGGTGGGTCACAATAATCACAAGAACGGTGAGGAAAAATCTCAGAACCACACTGGGGAACCTAGTGAATGACCTGCAGAGAGCTGGGACCAACGTACTAAAGGCCACCATCAGTAACACACTACACTGCCAGGGATTCAAGATTCTGCGGTGCCAGACGTGTCCACCTGCTTAAGCCAGTACATGTCCAGGCCTGTTTGAAGTTTGCTAGAGAGCATTTGGATGATCCAGAAGAGTATACAGTGATACCATGTCTTACAAACTTAATTGGTTCTGGGACGAGAATCTTAAGGTGAAAAGTTTGTAAGACGAAACAATATTTCCCATAGGAATCAATGGAAAAGCAATTAATGCGTGCAAGCTCAAAATTCACCCCTTTTGCCAGCCGAAGCACCCGTTTTTTACACTGCTGGGATTCTCCTGAGGCTCCCCTCCATGGGAAACCCCACCTCCGGACTTCTGTGTTTTTGCGATGCTGCAATTTCACTGAGGCTCCCCTCGCTGGGAAACTCCACCTCCGGACTTCCGTTGCCAGCAAAGCGCCTGGTTTTGCGCTGCTGGTATTCCCCTGCAACATCACAAAACACAGAAGTACAGAGGTGGTGTTTCCCATGGAGGGGAGCTCAGTGGAATCCCAGCAGCGCAAAAATGGGTGCTTTGCTAGCAATGGAAGTCCGGAGGCAGTGCATCACAGTGGTGGCGGTGGATTTGTAAGGTGAAAATAGTTTGTAAGAAGAGGCAAAAGAATCTTAAACCCCGGGTTTGTATCTCGAAAAGTTTGTATGACAAGGCATTTGTAAGATGAGGTATCACTGTATAATGTATCAGGAAAGACTTAATGAACTCAATTTGTATAGTCTGGAGGACAGAAAGGAAAGGGGGGACATGATCGAAACATTTAATCTTCATTTTTAGGTTAACTAACAAATTTACAGTTCCCAAAGTAATTGGAAGATAGTTATCCTTCGAGCCATGCACTTCCCTGACTGTTAGGAGGCAGCTGCCAGCTGAAAAGAAAATGCATTGCAAATCGTGTATATTTGGGAAGACACATAAAGAAAGCACATCTTGTGGGAAACAAATGCATAGCAGCATACATATATTAGAGAAAGATGTGCATAAAAGGCCACATTAAGAAAAGCTGTTATGATCATAAATATGAATTTTCATTTTTTTCCTTAAAAAAAAAATCCCTGCAGGATAATATATGATAATTGTATTCACCCAAATACACACAGAATGGCTAATGACTAGATAAAACTCATTTGCCCAACGTTACCAGCTCCATGAAAATAAGGGATATTAATTGCTCAAGAAAAACAATTATCTGCATGGCATTTTTGGGGAAATTGGGCAGGGGAAACCAACATGGTGAGCCATGTGGGATGTTCTACATCAGAGGTCTTCAAACTTGGCAACTTTATGATTTGTTGGCTTTACCTTCCAGAATTCTCCAGCCAGCGATGCTGTTCTAGAACTAATAGTAATAATAATAATAATAATAATAATAATAATAATAATAATAGTAAAGAAACAGATGAAACAATCTATCACATACTCAGCTGCTGCAAAAAGATCGCACAGACTGACTACAAGCATAGACATGATGCTGTGGCACAGATGATCCACTGGAACTTGTGCCAGAACTACCATCTACCAGTGGCAAAGAACTGGTGGGATCATAAGCCCGAAAAAGTGGTTGAAAATGAGCAAGCAAAACTACTGTGGGACTTCTGACTTCCAACTGACCGAATTCTGAAGCATAACACACCAGACATTGTGATCGTGGAGAAAAAGAAAGTATGGATCATCGACATCGCAATCCCAGGAGACAGCAGAATTGAGGAGAAGCAGCTAGAGAAATTAGTGAAATACGAAGATCTAAAAATCGAGCTGCAACGACTCTGGCATAAGCCCGTGAAAGTGGTCCCAGTGGTACTTGGCACGCTGGGCGCAGTGCCAAAGGATCTCAGCGGACATTTGAAAACCATCGGAATTGACAAAATCTCCATCTGTCAATTGCAAAAGGCCGCTTTACTGGGATCGGCAAACATAATTAGCCGCTACATCATGCAGTCCTAGGTGCTTGGGAAGCGCCCGACTGGTGATGAAATATGAAATCCAGCATAGTGATCTTGTTTGCTGTGTTATACTGACATAACAATAACAATAACAATAACAATAACAATAACAATAACAATAACAATAACAATAACAATAACAATAACAATAACAATAACAATAACAATAACAATAACAATAACAATAACAATAACAATAACAATAACAATAACAATAACAATAACAATAACAATAACAATAACAATAACAATAACAATAGCAATAGCAATAGCAATAGCAATAGCAATAGCAATAGCAATAGCAATAACAATAACAATAACAATAACAATAACAATAACAATAACAATAACAATAACAATAACAATAACAATAACAATAACAATAACAATAGCAATAGCAATAGCAATAGCAATAACAATAACAATAACAACAACAACAACAACAACAACAATAATGATAATTTATTAGATTTGTATGTCGCCCCTCTCCAAGGACTCAGGGCAGCTCACAACAATAATAAAATACAATAAACAGTGGTACAAATCTAATATTAGTAAAACTGAAGTTAAAACCCCTTAATATTAAAAAACAATCAATACTACACACAATCATACCATTCTCAAGTGCTATAATCAGCCTGGCAACATAAGTGCGTCTTTAACATCTTGTGGAAGATGGGGAGGGTGGGGGCAATTTGAATCTCCGAGGGGGAGTTGATTCCAGAGGGCCGGGGCCACCACAGAGAAGGCTCTTCCCCTGGGTCCCGCCAGACGGCATTGTTTAGTCAATGGGACCGGTGAAGGCCAACTCTGTGGGACTTGTGCAGCAGAAGGTGGTCCTGTAGGTATTCTGGTCCGATGCCATGTAGGGCTTTATAGGTCATTACCAACACTTTGAATTGAGACCGGAAACTGATCGGCAGCCAGTGCAGGCCACGGAGTGTTGATGAAACATGGGCGTACCTAGGGAGGCCAATGAAAGCTCGCGCAGCCGCATTAGTTGGGGGAAAGATCAAAAGCAACATGAGAAAATATTATTTTACTGAAAGAGTAGTAGATCCTTGGAACAAACTTCCAGCAGACGTGGTTGGTAAATCCATAGTAACTGAATTTAAACATGCCTGGGATAAACATATATCCATTGCAGGATAAAATACATGAAATAGTATAAGGGCAGACTAGATGGACCATGCGGTCTTTTTCTGCCGTCAGTCTTCTATGTTTCTATGTTTCTGCAAGAGTCCCAACCCCTGGGCCATAGTCCACCATCAAGCTTGGCCTATTCAGAAATGGGCTGCCCCGCCCACAAACCATCCTCCCTCCCCCCTAGCCCCGTGAACCAGGCTGCCAACCCAAAAAAGTTGGAGAATGCTGTTCTAACTTATTCGTTTGCAGCAATAGAAGAGAATATTTGTAGCTCAGAGATGAAATCAAGATTTCTTATTGCTCTCTAAGCTTGGTTGTTTCTTGCAGACATTTCATTACCGAACCTAGATAACAAAATGTCTGCAAAAAAGCAGCCAAGCCCAGAGAGCACCAAGACCCCTTATTCATTTGTGTCAAATATTCCATTGCAAAAATATGAAATTGCAGCATTTGTGCAGTGGCCTCATTGTACATCTGTTGACATTAGAGTTTGCTGCTGACGCTGCTGTATCCATCTCTGTCAGACTCCCAGACGCAAGAGTAGCAGAAATGAGCCAAACATTTAACATGGCAAGGCTGCATAAGAATGTTGTTTTGCATACTAAAATACAGGCATATTAAGCAGCTGATTGTCCTCTATCAACATTAGAGTGCAATCACCTCTTACAAGCAGTGCACGTTAACTGTGATGCTTTGCGGTTAGGTGAAAGTTGGCTATTGTTTCTGTAATTGCCATTCTCCCTTGGGAAATTTTAGCTGGAATGTAGAAGTGCAATAATGAAATAAATATAATTAAGAGATCTATGATTATCAGCTTCCCCCTTGAGCTTTGGTGTAGGGAGAAAGTGTTTGTAAAGAAAAGAGACATAAGAAGCTTAGCCTAGCTATATTAAGAATTGACCCAATGTGATATGGATATGCAGATGGAGTTGGCAAGACAAAATAATCTTAGATTTTTTTGGTTTTCTTTCTTTCTTTCTTTCTTTCTTTCTTTCTTTCTTCCTTCCTTCATTCATTCATTTATTTATTGGATTTGTATGCCGCCCCTTTCCGTAGACTCGGGGTGGCTAACAACAGTAATAAAAAACATCATATAAATCCAATACTAAAACAACTAAAAAACCCTTACTGTAAAACCAAACATCCCTACAAACAAACATACCATGCATAAATTGTAAAGGCCTAGGGGGAAAGAATATCTCAGTTCCCCCATGCCTGATGGCAGAGGGGGTTTTAAGGAGCTTACAAAAGGCAAGGAGGTGGGGGCAATTCTAATCTCCAGGGGGAGTTGGTTCCAGAGGGTCGGGGCCACCACAGAGAAGGCTTTTCCCCTGGCCCCCGCCAAACGACATTGTTTAGTTGACGGGACCCGGAGGAGACCAACTCTGTGGGAGCTAACCGGTTGCTGGGATTCATGCGGCAGAAGGTGGTCTCGTAGATACCCTGGTCCGGTGCCATGAAGGGCTTTATAGGTAATGACCAACACTTTGAATTGTGACCGGAAACTGATCGGCAACCAATGCAGACTGTCTTGCGTTATTCTATGTCTTGCGTTATTCTGAGTGTTGAATAATATACTCTAACATACTCCTCCTGCTCCAGCTATTTCTTTTCCTTTGATTTCTTCTTCTGGAAGACATTGGAATATTGCTGTTCAAAAACCTGCTGTTTGTATCCTTATTCAAAATTTATCCTTCCCATGAAAAGAGAAATTTCGCAAATTACTCAAGACCCACCTTTATCGCCAGGCATGGGGGAACTGAGACATCCTCCCCCAGGCTTTTATATTTTATGCTTGGTATGTATGTGTTGTATGGTTTTAATTGCTGGGGCTTCATATATGTTTTATTTTTAATATTAGATTTATTTCACTGTTATATTGTTTCTATTATTGTTGTGAGCCGCCCTGAGTCTTTGGAGACGGGCGGCATACAAATCTAATAAATAATAATAGAAACATAGAAACATGGAAACATAGAAGTCTGATGGCAGAAAAAGACCTCATACTCCATCTAGTCTGCCCTTATACTATTTTCTGTATTTTATTTTAGGATGGATATATGTTTATCCCAGGCTTGTTTAAATTCAGTTACTATGGATTTATCCACCACGTCTGCTGGAGGTTTGTTCCAAGGATCTACTACTCTTTCAGTAAAATAATATTTTCTCATGTTGCTTTTGATCTTTCCCCCAACTAACTTCAGATTGTGTCCCCTTGTTCTTGTATTCACTTTCCTATTAAAAACACTTCCCTCCTTGACCTTATTTAATCCTTTAACATATTTAAATGTTTCGATCCTGTCCCCCATTTTCCTTCTGTCCTCCAGACTATACAAATTGAGTTCATGAAGTCTTTCCTGATACGTTTTATGCTTAAGACCTTCCACCATTCTTGTAGCCCATCTTTGGACCCGTTCAATTTTGTCAATATCTTTTTGTAGGTGAGGTCTCCAGAACTGAGCACAGTATTCCAAATGTGGTCTCACCAGCACTTTATATAGCGGGATCACAATCTCCCTCTTCCTGCTTGTTATACCTCTAGCTATGCAGCCAAGCATTCTACTTGCTTTCCCTACCGCCTGACTGCACTGTTCACCCATTTTGAGACCGTCAGAAATCACTACCCCAAAATCCTTCTCTTCTGAAGTTTTTGCTAACACAGAACTGCCAATACAATACTCAGATTGAGGATTCCTTTTCCCCAAGTGCATTGTTTTACATTTGGAAATAATAATAATAATAATAATAATAATAATAATAATAATAATAATAATAATAATAATAAATATATAGTGAATTACCAGTCAAAAGAAAGCAAATCAGCAATTCCAGAAATGCAATTCAGGTTTCAGAATACTGTATTCACTGCTCTAGGAATAATTAAAATGGCACCAAAGAGTTGAACTTTGAGAGTTCTTCAGAAAGCTTCATCAGATATGAGGATGCAAATGGGTAGCCCACGAGGAAGAAACATCAATTTCAAAAGAATGGGCTAGATGACTTCAACTGCATTTCAAAGTCAGTAGTTTGAATGCATCAGACAGCTGCAAAGCCTTAGCAGTGTCAAGTTTACACCTAAATATTTTTAATTGGCTTAATTGGATCTGAGATTGCACTTTGCTGAATTTTTATTCTCCATTTTAATGTTGACCGGTTAGACACCTCAGATGCTTCAAGGTAGAAGGATGAGATCTAAATTGAAATAGCAATTAACCTAATAGCAGTAATAACAGGAGTGACTATCAATAAATTATAATCATTGTGCATAATTTACGGGAGGTGAAGACGGTGTAAGCTCTCCTAGAAGAATTGCTTTCAACAGTGGTTTGGGAGACCTTGTCAAGGTGAGCAGGAGCTGTAATGAGTCTAGATGAGGGGTTTCTTGCCGCTTCAAAACTTTGGGTTCTAATTCCAGTTGCTAGGATAAGATTTGGCCCATTTATCGTACGTATGGCAATGACTGGAGCTGCCAGATGAAGCTTTGAAGTGAAGCAATGCAGCTGATCCACTGTGTTTTAGAAGCAGGAACATGCAAAACAGCTTCAAAGAGGTGCTTCAAATGAAACTTCATGAAAGGAGAGCCTCCTTTGGAAGTTTTCTATGTGCCCTAACATTTCATGTGAATTTCCTCTCTTTCGATGGAATGAAAGTTAAGGTGGGAGAAAGTAAAGTAATTAATAGGTTACTTTAAAAAAAAAAACCCTTTCTTCCATCTTGCTCTGTCCTCTGTACTGCAAAGATCTGTTAGGGATTCTACTACATTCATTCATTCATTCATTCATTCATTCATTCATTCATTCATTCATTCATTCATTGACTTACTTACTTACTTACTTACTTACTTACTTACTTACTTACTTACTTACTTACTTACTTACTTACTTATTTATTTATTGGATTTGTATGCCACCCCTCTCCGGAGACTCAGGGCGGCTAACAACAATGGTAAGAACAACATGTAACAATCCAATTTAATAAAACAACTAAAAACCCTAATTATAAAAACCAAACATACACACAAACATATCATGCATAACTTGTAATGGCCTAGGGGAAGGAATATCTTAACTCCCCCATGCCTGGCGACAAAGGTGGGTCTTGAGTAGTTTGCGAAAGACAAGGAGGGTGGGGGCTGTTCTAATCTCTGGGGGGAGTTGATTCCAGAGGGCCGGGGCCTCCACAGAGAAGGCTCTTCCCCTGGGGCCCACCAAACGACATTGTTTGGTCGATGGGACCCGGAGAAGGCCAACTCTGTGGGACCTTATCGGCCGCTGGGATTCGTGCAGTAGAAAGTGGTTCTGGATATATTCTGGCCCAATGCCATCCAAAGACAGAGGTCATCTAAAGACAGAGGTCAAATGCCACATTTGGAAAACTGTTTTCCAGAAGACAAAGAAAAGCTGGTCTTTGTTATCTATATCACTAAAACTTAAATTCCATTTACTTGCTTCTATAGTCCAGAATGCAGCCGCACGACCTGTTATGGGTGTACATTGGTATGCCCATATAACACCAATACTCCGTGTGTTGCACTAGGTACTGATTAGTCTCCGGTCACAATTCAAGATGTTGGTTATCACCTATAAAGCTCTACATGGCTTAGGGCCTGACTATTTACGGAACCGTCTCCTGCCACATATCTCCCAGAGACCATTACACACACAGAGTTGGCCTTCTCAGGATCCCATTGACTGTTCTGCCGGGCTCTCTCATAGGAGCCTCCCAAAAATTCAAGGGTACAAATTTCAGACACACACAATTCAAAACAATGTCCTTTATCACAAAATTCAAAATAAACAAAGCATTCTTTTTTTATTGCAAAGAGCACTCGTCCCAAAACAACTGGGTAGTCTGTACAATTTCCCTTAAGCAGTCATTAAGTACTTAGCTAGCAGCTGTGAAGAAACTTCACACCCCTTCTTCTTCCAACAAAGTGAGACACACACACACGTTGCTCTGATTTGGTTTCAAAAGCATGAAAAAGCAACAAAGTCCAGCAACACAAGATTGTTGGGGATGGATTTTCAAAGAGAGAGACTCAGGCAGAGTGAATCAAAACAAACATACTTTATTTTAAAAGAGAAAATAACTGTGCCGCAAGGGACACTCTATAAAAGCAGTTTAGAAGCATGGCGAAGACAAAGGAATGTGCTTGCTATGTAAGCAGGCGGATGTGATATGTGGGAAATGATGTATAAGTGGGTGTGATCAGAGGGAAGGCACACATTAACTCTTTAACTACTGAATGTCTCTGTGGCTGGCAAATTCCAGCGTGACAAAGATTCCTGATGAACTACGATCAGATATTCTTCCACAATGGCCAAACCCACATGCTGCTATTTATAGCAGCATCCCTAATTACTGGAGCCCCACCCAAACACAGGTGGCCTCCCTTATTTCCTGTAATATGTTCTTATTTGGTCTCTTCTACGCATAATTCTGCGCTTGCGTGGGTCCCAAATGTCATCATCTGAATCAACGGAAGATAAGGGAGAATGACTGCCTGGGCTGTGTGCCAAGCAGGGGACGCCACATTATTACGGTACCGCTATGATCAGCTTTGAATGGTACCGTATGTTTTTCCACCATACCATATGTAAACTTGACTATGCCTTATTTTTTGGGGATGCCTTATATTAGCAAATTCTGCAAAACCTCTGACATGCCTTACTTTCGGGGTACGTCTTATTTTCGGGGAAACAGGGTAGCAATGCTATATCTGCGGAAGCTTTGGTGCTTCTTCAAGCCTGCAAAGGGAGAAAGAACAATTTGAAGAAGATTAAAGCTGAATTAGGAGAGATTGGGATCCTTAGAGAGGGGTGTTTGCATGTTTGTGTGTGGGTGTGAGAGAGAGACTTTTTCTTAACATGCATTTTGCAAGCATAGTATGAGATGCAGATGGTGCAAATTATGCAAAATGTCATTGGATTACTTCAAGTAATAAATCAAGTCAGTCTCATCTATTAATATCAAGTTCCAGTCTCAGCAGAAATAGCAGATTGAAAGGATATCGGGTGGAATATCATAATTGTACACAAGATGCATCTTCCTGTCCTTCCAAATTGGAGTGACATATCCTCACATGAAAAAAAAATAGGTAGTTTTTCTGATATACAAGAAAACTGCTAAATCAAAAAACACAGAGGATCAACTCTAGGGTCCAATCTCTATATCAAGATTCCCCCCAAGGGATATATGAAAGAAAAGGGGAGAAGGTATTTTTTCTTTTCTTTCTGTTGTGTTTGGGCCTGGGCCAGCTGTTGCTCCCACAGATGGGAGAGACACGGCACACACTGAATGCGAAAGCCTGGCTGACAGCCAGGAAGATGTGGCAGACAGCCAGGAGGACGAGGCCACTGGTACGCAGGATTCAGCAGACAGCCCAGGGGATTTGACATACAGTCCCTCAGACAGTCTTTCGTCTCTGGATTCTTCTGCAGATCAATATATTGATCTGCGTAGCAGAAGAGCTATGCAGAGAAGGGATCGACTGAAGGAGTATTACAAGTCATCATTGTAGCACCTGGGCTGGGTGTGGTTCTTATACTGAGGGCTGGGTGTGGTTTCCTTAATGAGGGCTAAAGGGATAAAAGGGAACAGAGGCCCAAGGCAAACTGTGGCTGTTTATCTGTGTTATATTGTGATTCCTACTCTGAAGTTTCTGTTCCGTGCCGTTGGAGTTTTCAACCCAGCTTTTTCAGACAATTGGGAGGTGAAAACTCTGGGACTTGCTGTTTGCTTCAAAGATTCAAAGGACTCCTGAAACGTCTTTGCTCATTCCAGGTTGTCTTTGTTTGTTTTTTCCTGTGATTTTGTATGCGGCTGAAGTAAGCCTTGCACTATCATTGTTTTTGGACACTAAGAACTGTTTTGAGTAACCCTTTTTTGTTTATTTAATACAAGTTTGCTGATTAGCAGAGCATGTGTGTGTTTGATTTCTTTACCTTGGACTATTAGGCATTGCCTGAGCCAGTCAGGCAGAACATTTTCCTTCTTTTTCTTTTGTCTTCTTTCTCTTCTTTTTTCTCTTCTTTTATTTTTTAATTTACCTACCAAAAGCAATTATTATTAATTGGGTTTATTGGGACATATGTGACAAACTGTTTGGATCCTCCCCCCCCCCCCCAGATTGATATAATCTTGATCCCTGTAACAGTTAGATAAAATTTAGGATTTAATTGATATGATTGGGGTAAACATAATTGTTTGTTTGTTTCTTTCCTTTGTTAAAGGGCAACTATCATAAAAGTAAGGTTAAGCAATATACATGAAATTGATATTAAGGATATATGGAGAAGATTGGAGCACTATGGCCTAAATGTTTAGATGTGATTAGAAAAGAAGCAGCCTAAAAAGTGTATTAGCTAATAGCTTTTTAAATTCATATAAGAAATTTGACTAACTATTCTTGTCCAGATATCAAATGCAAAGGAGGCAGCATTGGATGGATTATGAATACCGAATTTAAATTTTGCCGTTCATTTCTTAGCATTTGCACAGAGAAATACATTTGTTCAGGAAAGGACAATTTAAAATGCATTCTGTTAAGAGAGATATGCTTCCAAATAATGTTGACCATTGGGAAAGGACTACATAAAACACATAGTAGTTTTGCATAAGGCAAGGAATCCTTATGCAAGCAAGTTTTGGCTTCTGAATTCCCAGACTAATATCCTACGAGACAAGTTGTTTCTTATTTGTGCCCTTCATAAAGAAAAACATAATGAATTGCCACCAGCCTAATACATTTGTCTGTCTCTCTCTCTCCTTTTGCATGCATAACTTACTTCTGTTGTATTATGTCTCTGAGCCATTCCTTTGGAGATTTGCCAATAGCTACACTAATTTGTTTTGTTTATTCTTATTTAGTGAGTCTTTGGGGATTTTTCAAGCGCATAAAATGGTTCATATTCTTCAGGCAAAATGCTGAGAGAGAGCAAAGATAGCAAGTTGATTGAGTTTAATCAATTGTTCATCAATGTCAATGGAATAGAAAGGATGGCTCCAAAGATCTTAAGTGCATCCATCACTGGTTGGCGCTTGTTTATTTCCATTAGACCCATTAGGGCAGGTGGAAACACTTGGAGAGAAACATTTCACTGTATTTTCTTCATGCAAATACTCAGATTTAACATTTTAGAATTGATTTACACATGCATTTAACCATTTAGAATTGATCCAATAGTACAATAATATTTGAAATTTCATCTACAAACAGAATGAAAAACTCAAATGCAAAAGCTAAAGACAGGCACCTTGTATGGATAGTTTTTATATTACAACTATTTTTTTTGGTGACTGTTCTAAATTAGAATGACACTGAAAAAAGTGATTTATGACCGGTTCTCACATACATGAGAACCTGTACATACATGAGACTGCAACAGTTGTGTGATCAAAGTTCCAGTGCTTGGTAACCGGCATGTATTTATAACGTAGTGTCCTGAATGTTGTGGTTCCGTCTGAGGCCCCTCAGGGAACGGCTGATCTTCTGTCGGTTTCCAGCTCAGAGGGAGAGGCTGAGGAACAGGAGGTGCAGACAGACGAGGAGGAGGAATCCCAGGCTGAAGAAGAGGGAGGACAGCCAGAGTCCCACCAGGGGGAGCTCTCCCCAGCAAGCAGCCTGGATTCCTTAGAGGAAAATGCACAAGCCATAATTGATCTGCGACAAAGAAGAGCTACTCAGAGAAGAAATCAATTGGCTAAGTACTTTCAGCATTAAAGAGGCAACAGCTGGGTTTGGGTGTGGTGCTCTTGGGAAAGGCTAAAAGGCAGACCCACCCTTCCTGGCTTGTGGAGTTTTATCTTTGAGAATCGTGGGACCTGGCTGTGAACTTTGGCGTCTTGGAATCCTGGTTTGTGCCTTTGACTATTGAAATCTTGGGGGGGGGCGGGGTGCCAGCAAGAAGCTTGCTGTATTGTCTGGACATCAGGACCCTGCTGTAACGTATTATAGCCTGTCTGTTGGGAAGAACAGGTTTTCCTCTGTGCTTATTTTTTCCAGCTATAAAATACTTTTGGCTTTTACCAGAGTGTCTGGCTGTTTTTTCCAGTTGGTGTTGAGGTCTGGGGGAACCCAGACAGAACACCTGAAGTTATGTTATTATTATTTATTATTGATTGGATTTGTATGCCGCCCCTCTCCGCAGACTCGGGGCGGCTAACAACAATGATAAAAACAGCATGTAGAAATCCAATTAATAAAACAATTAAAAACCCTTATAATAACACCAAACATACACACAAACATACCATGCATAACTTGTAATGGCCTAGGGGGAAGGAATATCCTAACTCCCCCATGCCTGGTGGCATAAATGAGTCTTGAGTAGTTTACAAAAGACAGGGAGGGTGGGGGCAGTTCTCATCTCCGGGGGAAGTTGGTTCCAGAGGCCCGGGGCCGCCACAGAGAAGGCTCTTCCCCTGGGTCCCGCCAAACGACATTGTTTAGTTGACAGGACCCAGAGAAGGCCAACTCTGTGGGACCTTATCGGTCGCTGGGATTCGTGCAGTAGCAGGCGGTTCCGGAGGTAATCTGTTATTGTTATTGTCATTTGTACTATTCCCAGCTAGCTTCCAAATAGCAAAGTCAATGGAAGAAGCCAAATGAGCTACACTTAACAACTATAATGGTTCTCTTAACAACTGTCAAAAAGGTCATAAATTGGACATAGCTCACTTAATTGTAAATTTAAGTCAAAAATTTCCTACTATACGTCAATGAGGTTCACTTTATTTGGGGGGATAAAACTTTCCATGATCTCCAAATTATCCCATTTAATAATTTGCTTAACAGTTATCTTCCATTCCTCCCAAATGGCATTGAAGAATAAAACCAAAAATTGACAATGGATTACAATGCACTATTAATAGCATTTAGACTTATATATAACTTTACAATGCTTTACTCCAACACTCTGCAGTCTGCATTGGTTGCCGATCAGTTTCTGGTCACAATTCAAAGTGTTGATTATGACCTCTAAAGCCCATGATGGCATCGGGCCAGAATATCTCCGGGACCGCCTTCTGCCGCACGAATCCCAGCGACCGGTTAGGTCTCACAGAGTTGGCCTTCTCCGGGTCCCATCGACTAAACAATGTCATCTGGCGGGACCCAGAGGAAGAGCCTTCTCTGTGGTGGCCCCAAACCTCTGGAACCAGCTCCCCCCAGAGATTAGGATTGCCCCCACCCTCCTTGCCTTTCGGAAACTCCTTAAAACCCACCTCTGCCGTCAGGCATGGGGGAATTGAAACATCTCCCCCTTGCCCATGTAGTTTTTGTGTATGATTCGATTGTGTGCTTTTTTTATATATATTGGGGGGTTCTTTTGGATTTTTTAACTTAAAACTGTAATTTAGATTGCTAAATATTAGATTTATTACTATGTATTGTTTACCATTGTTGTGAGCCGCCCCAAGTCTACGGAAAGGGGTGGTATATAAATCCAATAAATCTAATCTAATCTAATATCTCTAAGAGATGGATAGCAGTAGTGGATTCTAAAACCTGTTGTTACCAGTTTGTGCACATGCTCGGGCATGTGCGGAAGTGTCCCAGATGGGTGAGTGGAGTCTCCCGCTGCCACTACCGGTTCAAACCAGGAGCAACCCACTACTGATTTATAGAGTCAACCTATTGCCCCCAACAATCTGGGTCCTCATTTTACCGACCTCAAAAGGATGGAAGCTGAGTTAACCTTGAGCAGGTGAGAATCAAACTGCTGGCAGTCTGCAGAATTAGCCTAGCTGGTTATATTTCAGCAAATGTTCCGATTGGATTTAGATTGCAATATTATTTGCTCAGGTTTTTATTATTTTATTTTAACATGGTCGAGCAAGACTTGCTGAAATAGTGAATTACATACATTTGTCCTTTGTGGCCAGTATGTGGGGTATAGCTGCAGGCGTTGTAAGAAAGACATACTGTATACTGTATTATTAAGAGACCCCAGCATATAAATGTTTACACTGAATAATGGAATGGAACAGGCATTTGAGGATTGATAAACATGAACATTCCCTTGTATACAACAACAACCCTATTGGGATATTATTCCTGTGGGAAGAAACATTCAAGTTGGCCAAATTAAGCTAGAGATCCCACGTAGTTTACACATCCAAAAGAGATAATAAGTTTACTATCAATGTGCAATACTCTCTATTTCATGATACCTATAATCTCCTACCATCTAAAGAATAAAAATCCCATTTGAAAGAATAAGACACAATCTTGGCTAATATTTCAAAAGAATTGAAAATAAAATCAGAAAAGTAAAAAATGCTATCAGTATCTATTGCCAATTGGAATGTCAAGGTATAAGCCACCCTGAGTCCTTGGAGAGGGGCGGCATAAAAGTCAAATAAACATCTATGGTGGTTATGTCCAGAGACAAGAAAATATTGGAAAAAAATAAATAATTGGTTGTGTCAAATAACAAATACAAAAATAGAATATACGCCAGAGGTTTTTTTTACTGGGTATTATGAGAGGTACCTATTCTAAAAATGTAAAATATTTAAGTTTGCATATTACAACAGCTGCAAGGATTGTATTTGCACAGAACTGGAAAAATCCGCAAATACCTGAAGACAATGAAATCATCAAGAAAATATAAGACTGTGCAGAGATGGACAGATGGACAATGGAGCTTAATAATCGAAAAGAATCGGACTATTATGAAACCTGGACAAAATGGTACCAATGGACAAAAAAAAAGGAACTCAAAAGAAACATTGAAATAAAATATTAATTTAAAAGCAATTAAAAGACAATATCGATGGGAATGTATATATGATGTAGATTCATCTGTAAATATGATCATGTATTTTTTTTAAATGGAAAAAATTAATAAATATATATTTTTTAAAAGTCAAATAAACAGACAAACAAACAAATAAGATTATTTGACTTTCCATTCAAAGCTAAATATAAGATAAACGAAGAAAACCAAGACTACAATTCTATTTCCCAGGTCAAATTTGGAAAATCTTGTCACCTGCTCTTCGCTCTAAAACTGCTGCTTGGAATTTTGGCTTGCTATCAGATTGGGCTGGATAGTTCTATATGAGTCCTTTGATTCACATCAATCTTTGAAGGTGATGAGATTTACTTTGTTGACCTGAAGAAGATGTATAATCTGTCTCTATGAGATGCTTTTACAGCATTTAGCAGCCTCCTCTTCCACCACCACTTAAAATATCTGGAAGAAGCTTCTGTGAAGGTGGTAAAGAGGTAAAACCACATTTTTGGTTTGCCCCTAGAAGCAAGGAAGGTGCATTGCTTTGGAAAACATCCCTGGTACACTATTGGTTACAGATGGAGACTACAACAAGGGTGAGCAAGCTTTTGGGGTTTTTTTGCCAAGGACTGTCTTCTTCTGGAAGTAACGCATAAGAGGCTTTGTAGTGTGTCCATCTGAAAGATGCAGTAAAAAGACTAGAATCAAAATAGTTGAACTCTGGGTTGCACATATAAATGATAGCTGAGTGGCATCAAAATATTCAGAAAACTAATTTTGGTGCTATCAAGTGGTTTATCTGGATTTTTTCTTGATGCTAAGAGAATAGAGATCCACATTCTTTAATTTCTTCTTTCGCTGTTGTTCCCTCTGCCTTTTTTTCCTTTTTTGTCAATGTCTAAGAAATTATGAGCTGGGATAGCCATAACAACAAATCAGACAATGGGAGCTGTTTGGTGACTGAGACCCATGTCAGACAGCTCTGCGCCTGGGCGTGGTTTAGCTTGACTGATCTGTGTATGTGTCTGTGTGTCTGTGTGTGCTACTGAGGGGGTGGAAGGGTGCATGCACACATACACATACACAGATGTGCACATACACATATTGCTTCTGTGCTTCTGGATTCTGAGTTCTGCTGCATGTGTACTGTATACATGCATCATGCTTTACATCGTTGTATAGAAAGAAGTTTATTTTATAAAGGAATCTAAATTCTTTACTTCTGTGCTGATTGGATTGCTGCAAACTCTAACACTTTTCCAGTTTTCTTTTCCCAACAAAGTCAATCTTGCTGGTCCAAAATTCTAAGTGGTAGGAAATTGGATCTGTTTGAGTGAAAAGTTCTGTTCTCTTAATCTACCAAAGAACTCCAACAAGTTTTCACAGAATCTTAAGGTTGCATGGTGCAAAAACAACTACTTTGAATCATTACTGCAAAATTTGTTGTAAAAAAGAATCTTGCCAAAAAGCAACAAGATTACATTGCCAGCAACATTTTTTTTGTGCTGAGCTAATTATAAGCATTCATTGGTTAAGAACAATGCCATGGCACTCTCTTTTATTCACTTTCCCCCTCTTCTCTTTGACACAGTTGGAGCTGCACACTGCTCTCACTTGGTAGAACAGAGCCATTAATCTTGATTAATAAAATTTTATAAATGTTATGCTTCTGTGCTTTAGTAATGATAATATAGTGAAACAAAGTTTGAGCCTCCCTGGGAAGCCTAGTTGTACATTTAAGAAAAAAAGTGAATCTAAAGATTTTTCATCTGCCCCATAATCATTGCCCATCAATTCCCAAATGTCCCAACCATCCAAATGGGAGAGATAACAAAATGTGATGGCACACAAGTTTCTATGTTGAGGTTTCTACTATTAAATGTTGGTTATGACCTATAAAGCCCTTCATGGCACCGGACAAGATTATCTCAGGGACCGCCTTCTGCTGCACGAATCCCAGCGACCAGTTAGGTCCCACAGAGTGGGTCTTCTCCGGGTCCCGTCAACTAAACAATGTCGCTTGGCGGGACCCAGGAGAAGAGCCTTCTCTGTGGCAGCCCCGGCCCTCTGGAACCAACTCCCCCCAGAGATTAGAATTGCCCCCACCCTCCTTGCCTTTCGTAAGCTGCTTAAAACCCACCTCTGTCGCCAGGCATGGGGGAATTGAGATACCCTTTCCCCCTAGGCCTTTACAATTTTATGCATGGTATGCCTGTATGTATGTTTGGTTTTTATAATAATGGGTTTTTAACTGTTTTTAGTATTGGATTATTATTATATACTGTTTTATTATTCCCTTTCGGTTCTGTGGGTGTGGCTTATTTTGTGGGTGTGACTTGGAGGCCAGGTGGGTGTGGCTTCAGGTAGGAATTGTCATGTAACTAGGTGGGTGTAACCAATTTAGCAGTCCATTTGGCCAGGGAGCAGGAGGTTGGGAGGACCTCTTCCAGACTTTACTGGGCTGTTTCAAAGCATCCTTGAAACTGTGTCTAGTGCCAACCAGGTTTGTGGTCCTCCCTCCCACTGTGTCTCCCTCCCTCCTTTCTCTCTCTCTCTCTCTCCTGTGGGAAGCAAGCTCCTCCACAAATATAAGCCGCCCCGAGAGGGGCAGCATACAAATCTAATAAATAAGTAAGTAAGTAAGTAAGTAAGTAAGTAAGTAAGTAAGTAAGTAAATAAATAAATAAATAAATAAAGTTATTCATAAGAAACAAATCCCTAGAAAACCCATTCAAGATGGGATATTTTGAAATTTTGAAATTTCAGCATGGCAAGATTTGGCAGCTAACAAAACACAGTAGTGGAATCAGAATAAGCAGCCTCATATTCAAGACCCGACACAGGTCAAAAGTCATTTAACCACAATGGGAATCACCCAAACCCTTTTAGAAACCCAAAGCCCATCTTGCACAAATCCCAAAACTTCAAAAACATAGAACCATATAAGAATCCTTCCTTTTATGCAGTTTCTTGTTCAGCTGATCCATAAAGTCACTTCTGCAATTAAAAACCTCCTTGCAAGCAGCTTCCGAAGGCTTTTCAATTTAATCAGGAGTCTCCAAAGTTTGCAACATTAATATTAATGTAAACATTAAACAGAATATCTCCAGGACTGTCTTTTGCTGCACGAATCCCAGCAGGCCAATAAGGTCCCACCGAGTTGGTCTTCTCTGGGTCCCGTTGACTAAACAATGTCGTCTGGCGGGGCCCAGGGGAAGAGCCTTCTCTGTGGCGGCCCCGGCCCTCTGGAATCAACTCCTCCCAGAGATCAGAACTGCCCCCACCCTCCTTGCCTTTCGTAAATTGCTTAAGACCCACCTATATTGCCAGGCATGGGGGAATTGAGACATCTCCCCCAGGCTTATAGAGTTTATGTATGGTATGTTTGTGTCATATGCTTTTGTTTAAAATGATGGGTTTTTAGGTACTTTCTTTTAATATTAGATTTGTTACATTGTATATTGTTATTATTGTTGTTGTGAGCCGCCCCGATTTTGCGGAGAGGGGCGGCATACAAATCAAATCAAATCAAATAATCAAATCAAATAAAAAAACAAACAAAGACTTGTGTACTTCAACTCTCAGAATTTCTCAGCCAGCCGTGTGGCAAAGTTTTGAGACTCCTGATTTAAAGTGAGTCTTCGGAGAGGGGCGGCATACAAATCCAAATAATAAAATAAATTTGTTTTTCTTCTTTGCCAAGCGATCTCCTGGCTGAAAAGTCCTGACTATTTTCCTTCTAACACTTCGCTTTTTCTTTCTCTTTCTTTCTTTCTCCCTTCCCTCTCCCTCTTCCACCCTCCCTCTTTCTTTCAGGTGAACCAGCAGGAGGAAAAGGCTTTTAAAAGTTTTTTTTTCAATAACCAGGAAGTGATGATGTCAGGGAGGTTTGAGGGACCTTCATGCTGACATTGCTACTGGTTCTCCGAACTATCTGCTACAACCGCTATCTATTCCCTAGAACCATCCCAAACCAGGAAGATTTCACCCATGATATAGACTCTCCTGCTTGTTCAGTGTTCTGTCTGGGTCACTCCAGAAGCCAATACCAACCCAAAAAGAGAATCCAGACACACTGGTAAAAGGCAAAGGCAGTTTTATAAAATTCAAGAAAAACACAGGTAACAGAAAATGTCTTTACAAACAAGAAAATGCTGTATCTTCAGATATATCCACGGAGGCAAAAGGCCATGCAGCAATACAGAATTCTTGCTGCCAGGCCGAGGCTGTAGATAGCAGACCTACAGCTCCCACGGGTCTTCCAAAGCTGCTGGGCCACAAGCCAGGAACAGAGACGCCGAGAAACAAGACAGGATAACGCAACTCCAAACTGATAACACTCCACATGGCTTCAAGGGCTTGCCTGCCTTTTAAACCCTGCTAAGGAGGACCACACCCAAACCCAGCTGTTCCTAATTCAGTGCTGATAATACTTCTTTAATTGCTCCTTTCTTTGATCTGACCGTCTCTGTCGCATGTCAATGACGGCTTGTGCGTCATCACCTAATGACTCCAAGCTACTGGCTGGGGAGAGCCCCCCCCAGGGGCTCTCATGCTGTTCTCCTTCATCCCATTCCTGATTTTCCTCTCCCCCGTCCGACTGTTCAGCCCCCTCCTCTTCGCTGTCTTCCTCCTCCGGGCATGGAGCCAGCAGAGACACAGCTGGTCCCTGATCAGCCTCAGGCTGAATCACAACATTCAGGGATTTGGACAAGATGACCTCCAAGGTCCCTTCCAACTCTGTTATTTTATGTTCTATATTCCAGTGTTTCCCAAACTTGGCAACTTGTAGATATTTGGACTTCAACTCCCAGAATTCTGGGAGTTGAAGTCCAGATATCTTCAAGTTGCCAAGGTTGGGAAACACTGCTATATTCTAATAATTAAAATGTGGTTTTGTACTCCAGTTGTCATCACTGTTGCTTGATTTATTTTATTGTTTTTTTTAAATGGTAGCAATAAAATGTTTTGATTCCTGGCTTTTCAGTGACTCAAGTGTCCCAATCCTCCGAATCACAGCTGTTGATACAAGTTTCTAGCAGGAAATGACATGGCAAAAGCAATAGCTACAAAATAAAATCTAATCACTCCACCGATGTACTTTAAAGTATGAAGTGCTCCACTCATCAATCACTCTCTGAACATATTGCACCAATCTGGAAGGGCTGAAGGAAGCTGTGTGGTCTTAGGGCTCTTCACAAAGAAACATTATTAAAATCACAGAACAGAAATAACACTGATGTTTTTTTTACAAAAAGAATGCAATAAAATGTATTTTTGGAAGGGGAAAGAGATTTATTCATTTCTTCTTCTTCTTCTTCTTCTTCTTCTTCTTCTTCTTCTTCTCCTCCTCCTCCTCCTCCTCCTCCTCCTTTTTCTCCTTCTCCTTCTTCTCCTCCTCCTCCTCCTTCTCCTCCTTCTTCTCCTCCTCCTTCTTCTCCTCCCCCTCCTTCTCCTGCTTCTCCTCCTCCTCTTCTTCCTCTTTCTCCTCCTCCTCTTCCTTCTCTTTCTTCTCCTTCTTCTTCTCCTCCTCCTCCTTCTCCTCCTCCTCCTCCTTCTTCTCCTCCTCCTCCTTCTCCTTCTTCTTCTCCTCCTTCTCCTTCTTCTCCTCCTCCTCCTCCTTCTCCTCCTCCTCTTCCTTCTCTTCCTTCTCCTTCTTCTTCTCCTCCTTCTCCTTCTTCTCCTCCTCCTCCTCCTTCTCCTCCTCCTCTTCCTTCTCTTCCTTCTCCTTCTTCTCCTCCTCCTCCTCCTTCTCCTCCTCCTCCTCCTTCTCCTTCTCTTTCTTCTCCTTCTTCTTCTCCTCCTCCTCCTCCTCCTTCTTCTTCTCCTCCTCCTCCTTCTCCTTCTTCTTCTCCTCCTTCTCCTTCTTCTCCTCCTCCTCCTCCTCCTCCTTCTCCTCCTCCTCCTCCTTCTCTTTCTTCTCCTTCTTCTTCTCCTCCTCCTTCTCCTGCTTCTCCTCCTCCTCTTCTTCCTCTTTCTCCTCCTCCTCTTCCTTCTCTTCTTATCATTTGATTAGGAGGAAACAAGGTATGAATTGGGTAAAAACCACAACTTATTTTCTCAACTTGGTACCATAGTCCTGTGTCTCTTATGAAGCCAACTTCCATTTCCATAAAATCATGAATCCTGGTTGGTAGTTCCAATATAGAGAAACCCTCCAAGCCCATGAGAATTGCCATATTGCTGTATCAAGAACCCACAGACTACAAATGGTAAATCAGATCTAAGAAACAAAAATGGTCCACCAGGAAGTAAATGTAATCTTAGAAATGTATTATTACTCATGCATATCCTAATTTGTGTAGTTATCTCTGACTTGTGCCACCTGTATTCTTATGGCAACTCTGAGGTTTCCAGTATTTAACTTCTACCTAAGAATAATAAAATGTGAATCAATATTGTGGCAATGTCTCTCCTGTTTATGGTGTTAAGCCATTTACCAGCTTCTGGAAAACTAACTTGGCAATGATTTGTTGTTGAAAATGGATTTTCACTACAATGTTGATTACTGTATGTACTTTTCGTCTTTATTATTAGCAATTTGACAATGTCGCTCTGATTGGTGGGATCAGATACTGCCTGGACTACTGCAATTTTATGTGTATCTTTATATTAATAGCAAAAGAGATTGTGTAAATCAATCACTGGAGTTGGTGATATAGGTGATTATGTTGTGATTTTTTAACTCTGCTGTTTTGTTCGTGGAATCGCCCCTGTTGTACTGTTCCCAGGTCAATTTGACCCGGATTAAAAATGGTTTATTTTAGCTACTTAAATTTGGTCTTTTTTAACACTTTTTTCGCTGGTATACTAATTTGAACATTTCTGAATACAATGAAATTTTGTTCGGCTTACACTCAAGTATAACCCTAGTTTTTCTACCGGTACTGCATTCCTGTTTGTTCCACCTGCAGCCCATCCCTGGATGAAGTACACAGAAAAGTAAGTAAATGATACCCAGAAAACTAATTTTATGCAAGAAATCCATTGCACTGAAAACAAGGATGTACCATATATCCTAATCTACATATATCTGTGATAGCAAAAACTTCAGAAGAGAAGGATTTAGGGGTAGTGATTTCTGACAGTCTCAAAATGGGTGAACAGTGCAGTCAGGCGGCAGGGAAAGCAAGTAGGATGCTTGGCTGCATAGCTAGAGGTATAACAAGCAGGAAGAGGGAGATTATGATCCCGCTATATAGAGTGCTGGTGAGACCACATTTGGAATACTGTGTTCAGTTCTGGAGGTCTCACCTACAAAAAGATATTGACAAAATTGAACGGGTCCAAAGACGGGCTACAAGAATGATGGAAGGTCTTAAGCATAAAACGTATCAGGAAAGACTTAATCCACGGAGAGGGGCGGCATACAAATCTAAATAATAAATAAATAAATAAATAAATTTAATGAACTCAATCTGTATAGTCTGGAGGATAGAAGGAAAAGGGGGGACACGATCGAAACATTTAAATATGTTAAAGGGTTAAATAAGCTCCAGGAGGGAAGTGTTTTTAATAGGAAAGTGAACACAAGAACAAGGGGACACAATTTGAAGTTAGTTGGGGGAAAGATCAAAAGCAATGTGAGAAAATATTATTTTACTGAAAGAGTAGTAGATCCTTGGAACAAACTTCCAGCAGACATGGTTGGTAACATGCCTGGGATAAACATATATCCATCCTAAGATAAAATACAGAAAATAGTATAAGGGCAGACTAGATGGATCATGAAGTCTTTTTCTGCCGTCAGTCTTCTATGTTTCTATAAAGTGAACACACACAGAGATGAGAAAATAAACAAATAAACAGGTCAAATTAACCCCAGAACAGTATAACAGGAACTTTTTTTGCCCAGCAAAAATTAAGCACCCTTTCCTAAAAAAAAAATACTCATAGAAAGAACCCCTCAAATGAAATAAAGTCATGAAATTTCAAGTCTCAGATGTGCAGGGAAAATTTTGTACAGGGTCTCAAACTTTGTTTTGGGTCAGATACGACCCGATCAGAACAGCAGGGTTTTAATATTGTAAGGTGCCCGGAGTCACCTATGTGTAGTTGGTCAGCTATATAAATTTGTTTATGCTATTTGGAAAACAGAGCGAGGGATTCGAACTTTTGCTGTTGTTAGTTTTAGGTTCAGCAAAAACACTGCATGCCTCTGCTTCTTACTGATATTTTATCCTCCTCGAATTAAATTAAGAAAGGTTGATAATTTGATCTCGCTAGTTTCAACCCTGATGATCAAGTGACATTATGTGTGACCTATAAAGCCCTTCATGGCATCGGACCAGTATATCTCCAGGACCGCCTTCTGCCGCACGAATCCCAGCGACCAGTTAGGTCCCACAGAGTTGGCCTTCTCTGGGTCCCATCGACTAAGCAATGTTGTTTGGCGGGACCCAGGAGAAGAGCCTTCTCTGTGGCGGCCCCGACCCTCTGGAACCAGCTCCCCACAGATATCAGAGTTGCCCCCACCCTCCTTGCCTTTCACAAGCGCCTTAAAACCCACCTCTGTCGTCAGGCATGGGGGAATTGAAATTTCCCTTCCCCCTAGGCTTATAGAATTTATACATGGTATGCTTGTATGTATGAGTGGTTCTTTAAACTGGGGGTTTTTTAGATTATTTTTAATATTAGATTTGTTTACATTGTTATTAGCCGCCCCGAGTCTTCGGAGAAGGGCGACATACAAATCAAATAAAATCAAATAAAATCAAATAAAATCAACAAACAAACAAACTCAAATTAAGTCATTTGGTATGTACCATCTTACATCCTTTGTGCTGAATTTTACTTTTAAATGCTCCTGCAGTTTTGTTCTGCCGGTGGTATTTTTTATATTACTGGTTTCTCACTTTTATCATAGTTGAAAGTTTTATATATGTTTAGCCACCAGGCATTAAGATCCTGTATCTTTAAGCCTATTTAATTCATGTTTTTATTTGACAAGAACAGAGCAAGCAATTGCAAGTTATACATAAATGGGATAAAAGTAGAGTAGGTAGCAAAATCTGTGTACTGCTGTTTACTAAAAATGGAGACATTTTAAAATGTATAAATGCAAGTTGAAAGGTAGCAAGTAGAATGTGGTTTGTTGTCAGAAATGAAAATTTGTCAAAGTAATTGGAAATGCCTATTGCTTCTCACGTTGTTGTATGGAAGTGACAACTGGGTACAATTGGAGAAACAAAAAAAAGTTGAAACTGGTAATAAAACTAAGTGTAGTAAAACAAGGGATAGGATTAAGAATGAATGGATAAAAGAATATGGATAAAATGAATGTGTATTGATGAAAACACAAAGGATCAATTTAAAAAAATGTTATCACATGGTCCTGTAGGGAAAAAAATATTATTATTCTTCTCTTTCTCCTTCTCCTCTCAATAAAAGAGACATTTCCTCAGTTATACTGTAAATACGTTCTACTAGTATTTCTTATATCAAGAAAAAGCTGAAATTAATAGAATAGAATAGGACAGCACAGCACAGGATCATGGAGGTCTTCTAGCAGGAGAACCTATAACGTTTTAGATAAGTGACTGTATAGTCCAGTGATGGCCACCTTTTTTTCTTCGAGTGCCAGAAGAGCATGCGTGCACACTATCATGCATGCGTGAGTGCCCATATCCTTAATTCAATCCCTGGGGAGGGTGAAAACAATCCCCCCCGGAGGACCTCTGAAGGCTGAAAATGGCATACAGTATTTCCCAACTTCTGGTGGGCCCAGTAAGCTCGTGTTTCACCCTCTCCAAGATCCAAAGGCTTCCCCAGAGCCAGGGAAGGGTAAAGATGACTTCCCCTATCCCACTGGAGGCTCTCTGGAAGTCAAAAACGCCCTCCCACAGCTTCTGTGTGAGCCAAAACTCAGCTGGCCAGCACACACATGCACGTTGGAGCTTAGCTAGGGCAACAGTTAGCATGCCAGCAGATATGGCTCTGCGTGCCATCTGTGGCCCCCGTGCCATAGGTTCACCATCACTGGTCTAGTCTCTTCTTAAAAACCTGAGGGAGTGCCCACAATTTTTGAAGGCAAACTGTTCCATTGGTTAACTGTTTATTTTTATTTATTTTATTTATTGATTTTGTCCAATATACAATGAGGGTTTTAGTGGGTATACACATAGTAAAATACATAATGAAGGTTATAGAGGATATACTCATAGTAAAATATATCTAAGAAAGAATAGAGCTTGCTTTTAATAATGCTTGCTTTTAATAATGGGGTTTTTAGTGTTTTTTAAATTATTAGATTTGTTCTTACATTGTCTTTGTTATTGTTGTGAGCCATCCCGAGTCTGCGGAGAGGGGCGGCATACAAATCTAATAAATAATAATAATAATAATAATAATAATAATAATAATAATACATATCAATGAAAGAATAGAAGAAGAGATATAGGAATAGAAGAAAGGTATAGGAGATATAGGAGAGCAATAGGACAGGGGACGGAAGGCACTCTAGTGCACTTGTACTCGCCCCTTACTGACCTCTTAGGAATCTGGATAGGTCAACCGTGGATAATCTAAGGGTAAAGTGTTGGGGGTTTGGGGACCACTGTTAGGAAGTCTGTCCTTAGATATGGGAAGGATGTCTAATATTCTTCCACTGGAACAATAATCTAAATTAAAAGTTTGCCTTTAAAAGAAGATAAGTGAATTCTTAACCTCATGTGATAATGGTGCAGGAAAGCAGCAATCACTTCTATAGGAAAATAAACTTTCAGGAAAAGGGATGAATGCAAATTATAACACCTGGTCATTTACTGGTAGTCCTCAACATCACTGATCACCCTCCCCTCCAAAAGCTACTTACAACAATTTTTGTGTTATCTTTAATTGAGACACAGAAATCCAGAGACACTACAGTTCACTGGAGATATAATAAAATGAAAAACAAATATTTATAGACGTTCTAAAGATATATCAGAAATGAATACAGTACTTTTACTCCTCAAAATGTCACCAAGTTTCCTTCCTTTAGAACATGGACCTCCAACTTTGCCCACTTTAAGCCTGGCGGACTTCAACTCCCAGCATTCCCCAGCCAGCTGCTGGGGAATGCTGGGAGTTGAAGTCCGCCGGGCTTAAACTTGCCAAGGTTGGAAAAGCCCCGGGTGAGAAGAAACCTTAAAAGCAAATTTTAAGCAGAAAAAATGACACAGACTTCAGAAGTGAGCAAATGCTCACAGTATAATCATAGTGCTGATGAAACTCAGGTCTTTTGTTCTTGACATTTCAATGATTGATTAGGATCAGTGCTGGTTCGGTGCTTTGAACATCTTTGCCAGAAGTGCTTCAAAAGGTATTAGAACATGAGTTCACTGCTTTCCTCCCAGATATCTACATGTACCTTTATGTACTTTTAATGACTTTCTGAGGAATCTTGTTAAATATGCAGTTGTTTTAAAGAAGTTTTGCTTTCATTCTTTTCTACCTTCTGAAAGATCTCTTTGGATCATTTTAAGCAATCTATAGCACTATTATTGACTTGGGGAAGACCTAGCAACTGAAGTTTAAGTCTAGTGATTTCTTAAGAAGAGGGAGATGAACAGTTTGAATGAATATTAGCTATTAATCCCAATAATGTGCTTTTAAAAAAACTCTCTTGGTGATGTTTACCCTTTTGTTGTTATTCTTTGAAAGGCTGTGTAGCCTCAATGTTAATAGAAATCAGAGTTTACCATGAAAACACTTGAAAAAAACCATTAAAATAAATACACAGAATCTGGTGGGACGTATTACACAATCAAAGTATGTAACTAATTACTGAGAAATACTTTATCAAGGTGAGGAATGCTAACAATAGCCATACATGGCATGATAAATAGTAAAAGCCCCTTCCAGAATGTTATGTCGGGCTCTCTGGTAGAATCCTCCCCAAAATTCACAGGTACAAATTTCAGACACACACACGTTTGAAAATTCAAAACAATGTTCTTTATAATGAAAATTCACTTAAACTAAGCCCTCTTTTTGTATAGCAAAGAGCACTCATCTCCAAACAAACTGGTAATTTGTACAAGTCCCTTATCAGTTCTGTGATACTTAGCTTGCAGCTGTGAGGCAATTCACAGTCCTTCTTCTTTCACAAAGTGAAACACACAAAAAGTCAAAGTCAGTAAAGCAGTCACAAAACACAACGATCAGATAATCCTCCACAATGGCCAAACCCACAGGCTGCTATTTATAGCAGCCTCACTAATTACCACAGCCCCACCCAACCACAGGCGGCCTCATTTTCTTTGATAATAATCTCTCAGTTGTTGCTGCCTATGCATCGCTCTCTGCATGCGTGGCTGTATCATTAACTCTTGTTCTGAATCCAAGGAGGAGCTAGATAATTGATCTCCTTCTGAGCTGTCTGCCACACTCTCCTCCTCCATGTCACTCATGTCTTCTTGGTCAGAGGAGCCTTCATCATCAGATTCCACTAGGAGCAAAACAGGCCTGCAGCATGTGGCTGTCTCCCCCACATCCACATTCCTTGGGGCAGGAGCTGGGCCAGAGCTAACCACAACACAGAATAGATTCCAAGCAGCAAATATTCAAGTAACAATAAGTACTGATTGTTCCTCATGCATTTGATAATTTAACAATGTTGAATTAAATCAGATTTGTAGTTTTGTCCCAGCTGTCTGATGGCAGTCAGCTCCACTAAATGTGAATCAGAGTTCCTCCCTCTGGAGGAAATACTAATCATTTAATATAGATCAAGATATCTCTTGCATCTTTTCCAATCTCTTAGAGTCAGTTGTGTTGACTACAAGTGAAAAAGACCTTGCAGAAAGGGCAAGGAGAAGGCTGAATTGATATTTATTAAGCAGAAAGCTTTGATTTACTTCTGCACAGTGTTCATAACAAGGGTAGGAAATGCAATGGTTCCAATACCCCCTGCTGGCCTTAAAGTAAAGTAATCTTGGAGATCAAGATTTACTTTCTGAGCAACACCTACCTTAGACAAAAGTACAGTGATAGTCATTTTTTATGAGGGGTTCAAAAAGAAATTACAGCAAAAAAAAAAACACCTAATAAAAGCAAGACCACTTGAATATCTGAAATACCATCACACACACGGAAACACTCAAGATTAGGTTTTCCACAGCTTATCTACAGTGGCAGAAAATGAAACTGCCATCTTTTAAATGGAATTATCTGTCTTGATATCCAGCATCTGAGAAAAGACATAGTATTAGTGGCACTGAACATGGTAGCACAGTTAGATCATTTTAGTGAGTGTGTTTATCCTCTACAAAGGATTATATGCAATTCTTTCTCTTGGAAAGTTTTCCTGTAGCATATTTTAAGTTTGGGGGAATTTTTCTCGCCGGTATGTGTTCTGCCGGGCTCTCTGCATGAGCCCCTAATTAAATGCAAAGGTAGCAAGAGCAGACACACACACGTGAAAAGCCAAGAATACTGTCTTTATCCAAAGTAAAATAGAAGCAAAACACCCTTTTGGTAGTCAAAGGGCTCACCTTCAAAGCAAACAGACTTGAATGCAGTGAAAAAACAAAAGAAAACAAACTCAAAGCATTAACAAGTAGCTGTGAAGTTGTCACAGCTACTCTCCTTCAAACGTTTTCCAACTCACACGTTTGACTATGATTTAAGTTCAGAGTCCTGATATCAAAGCACAGAGTCCTTGGAGAATCCGGAGAGTCAAGCCACATCCACTATCATGAACAGATAATCTTCCACACTGAGAGGCCGGTACACTGCCCATTTAACAGCAGCCCTAATTAGTTGAACCGCACCCAACCACAGGTGAACTCTCTTATCTCTTGTAATACATACGTAGCTGTTCTCTTCTATTCATGGCCCTTCGCCTGCGTACGTCAATAACTGTTTCTTCATCAGAGTCCAGCGAAGATAAGGAGGATGAATTGCTTCCTAATGGGCTGTCTGCCATGACCCCCTTTGAGGGTCCCATTTCACAGTCACTCCCTGCTTCCGACGATATTTCACTGTCTGAAGCAGTCGGCAGTAAAACAGGCCTTTGACACTGGGAGGATTCACCCACCCCCACCCCTACAGTCCTTGGGGCAGGAGCTGTCCCAGAGCCAACCACAACAGTATGATCCCAGCATCAGGGGAAAATAGTAAACATATTTAAGCTCCATTCCAAATGCTGCAATTTTGCTGAGGCTTCCCTTGCTGGGGAACCCCACCTCTGGACTTCCGTTGCCAGCGAAGCGCCCGTTTTTGCAATGCTGGGATTCCCGTGCTGGGATTCCCCTGCAGCATCGCAAAAATGCGGAGGTCTGGAGGTGGGGTTTCCCATGGAGGGGAGCCTCAGGGGAATCCCACCAGTGCGAAAATGGGTGCTTCACTGGCAACGGAAGTCCAGAGGCAGGGCATCCCAGCGGCAGCAGTGGGTTCGTAAGGTGAAAATAGTTCGGAAGAAGAGGCAAAAAAATCTTAAACCCTGGGTTCGTATCTCGAAAATTTTGCATGACGAGGGGTTCGTAAGACGAGGTATCACTGTACTATACTTCAGCTCATTGTATGTCATCAAAAGCAGAAGATGAAATTTCTATTCATGTTTTCATGTTCTGCAAGCTCAAGCATTCATTTTCTTTGGCTCAGTGAGTGTTTGAACATAACTGTATATGTTTATAGTCCACAGATGGGAGACATTATTCTATTAATGCATTGGTTCAATGCTGCCCTGTAGTCTCTAACATAAAGTATTTGATAAACAACTGGATATGATGAAACCAACGGGGTGCATTATATAGTCATAAAGGGAAGAAATAAGCACACTTATATTTACAATCAGCTTGTATCTTCTTAGAGCATTTCACACAATATTGATGTTCCGGAAAAAATTTGAAAAATCAAAATGCATTTCTCCTATATAAATTCTACGGACCTGAAAACTGAGGTCAGAATTCTGACATTCTGGATGGCCCAAAGTATCTCCATGATTCTGAAAGAGAGCCAGAGAGATGAGGAGGATTTTGCTAATGTTGCTAAATTCCTTTATGGTATATCTGTAATAAAGGGAAGATGCTCAGATCGTGCAGAATGCAGCTGCGAGAGCAGTCATGGGCTTCCCCAGGTATGCCCATGTTACACCAACACTCTGCAGTCTGCATTGGTTGCCGATCAATTTCCGGTCACAATTCAAAGTTTTGGTTATGACCTATAAAGCCCTTCATGGCATCGGACCAGAATATCTCCGAGACCGCCTTCTGCCACACGAATCCCAGTGACCGATTAGGTCCCACAGAGTGGGCCTTCTCCGGGTCCCATCAACTAAACAATGTCGGTTGGCGGGCCCCAGGGGAAGAGCCTTCTCTGTGGTGGCCCCAACTGTCTGGAACCAGCTCCCCCCCAGAGATTAGAACTGCCCCTACCCTCCTTGCCTTTCGTAAACTCCTCAAAACCCACCTTTGTTGTCAGGCATGGGGGAACTGAGATATCTCCCCCGGGCCTATACAATTTATGTATGGTATGTTTGTATGTATGTCTGCTTAATAATGGGTTTTAAAAAATATTTTAAATCGTAAATTATTAGATTTGTTATGAACTATTTTATTGTGTTGTGAGCCGCCCCGAGTCTACGGAGAGGGGTGGCATACAAATCTAATAAATAAATAAATAAATAAATAAATAAATAAATGAATGAATGAATGAATGAATGAATGAATGAATGAATGAATGAATGAATGATACCTAGATTCTACTTTATTTTCCACAAAGCAGAGTTTTCCATGGCTCATTCATACAACTATTATTTTAAATGTTATGCTTTTCGTGTTTCTTTTTAGACCTCCACAATGTCAGCCATTGGAGGGGAAATATTAACACAATTTACTATGTAAATATTAACACAATTTAATATGGCAACCAGTTAAGCCATGTGTATGGAGAGTCTCAGTCATCCAGGTCATGGCGGTCCCAAAGGTGCTTTATTTCAAAAGTAAATTGGAGATTTTCTTGTTTTGCTTGAAGACATTTCTCTTCTCAATCAAGAGGTTTCTTCAGTTTCTGAATAAATGGTGGATAATGGAAGGATTTATATTCTTTGCAGTCCTCTGGTCATTCTTTCTGAGACCCATTGAAGTCGCTTTGGTGTTTATCTGTGCTCTCAGGGTTACCTGCAATTTTTTTCCTTTGAAAATCCATTCATATTCCTGCACCATTTGAAGCGTCGCATCCTGGACATAAACTGTTTCAACTCCTACCCTCAAAACATCGCTATAGAGCACTGCACACCAACAAGACAACTAGACACAAGAACAGTTTTTCCCCGAACGCCATCACTCTACTAAACAAATAATTCCCTCAACACTGTCAAACGTTTTACTAAGTCTGCACTTCTGTTTCTACTAGTTTTTTCTCACCATTCCTATCATCCTTTTCCTCCCACTTAGGACTGTATGACTGTAACTTGTTGCTTGTATCCTAAGATTTTTATTAATATCAATTGTTTCTTCATTGCTTATTTGACCCCTATGACAATCACTAAGTGTTGTTCACCATGATTCTTGACAAATGTATCTTTTTCTTTTATGTACACTAAGAGCATATGCACCAAAGACAAATTCCTTGTGTGTCCCATCACACTTGGCCAATAAAGAATTCTATTCTATTCTATTCTATTCTATTCTATTGTTACTATTTAATACCACACCATTTGGTTTAGAATACTTTTTCCTTAAAATCTAAAATCTCCTCTAAAATCCTCCTCTAAAATCTAGGAGCGTCCTATACACCAAATTTTAAATCAAGCCGCCCCCCCATCCCCATCTCCCACCCCCACCCCGTCAATGGTGTCCCTCTTTAGCAATGTTAAAATCTGGTCACCTTACCCTAGCGTGCTTACCAACCCTGTCCTAAGGTCCCCATGTATTTAGTAAAATATCATGTACTCAAAACCATGCTTGTACTTTTATATATGAATATTAATGTTTATACTTTTTAATATTCATATGCATGCTTAATATAATGTAATGTACACAAATGCTCGAAGCTTGAGCAACAAGCTCTGTGAGTTAATGGCCATAATATCTAGAGATAATTTGGATCTGGTTGCCATAACTGAGACATGGTTTAGGGATTCTAATGAATGGGAAATATCCATACCAGGATATACACTGTATAGGAAGGATAGAATAGAGAGAAGGGGAGGTGGAGTAGCCATTTATGTTAAAGAAAGTCTAAAAACAATACTAATTCAAAATACATGTAAAGATCTGGAGACCCTCTGGATTTGCATGCAAAATAAAGACGGTTCTGTCATTAGAATTGGGGTGATCTATAGGCCTCCAGGGCAATCTGAGGAACATGACAACAAGATGGTGGATGAGATTACCCTAATGGCAGTAAAGGGAGATATTGTGGTTATGGGTGATTTCAACATGCCTGATGTTGACTGGAATATCCCCAGTGCCCTTACATGCAAAAGTAAGAATATAGTAGAGGCCTTTACAGGAGCAGCTATGGCACAGCTAGTTAAGACACCAACTAGAGGGGAGAATATTCTAGATTTAGTTTTTACCAATGGGAATCGGGTTTCAGAGGTCAAGGTGGGAGAAAATTTAGGTTGCAGTGACCATCTATGTTTGTGGTTTGATGTAAAAACTGATGGTGAGCAATCCTATACTGCAACCAAAGTATTGGATTTCAGAAAAACAAATTTTAATGCAATGGGGGAATATTTAAATAATGAATTAAAGGGGAGGGATAAAATGGCAGGAGCAAGCACCCAGTGGACTGTATTAAAAAAGGCCATCTTAAAAGCCACAAGACTTTATGTAAAGCAAGTAACTAAAGGTAAAAGGAAGAAGAAACCGCTATGGTTTAGCAATGATGTAAGGGCTATAGTCAATGAAAAAAAGGCTGCCTATAGGAGGTATAAAGAGTCTGGAAGTATAGCTGATAGAGAGGTGTATAAAATGAGACAGAAGGAGGCGAAACAGATAATATATGCTGCTAAAGCCTCAAAAGAGGAAGAAATAGCAAAATCTGTAAAGAAGGGGGATAAAACCTTCTTCAGATATATTAGTGATAGGAAGAAGAAAAACTGCAGCATCACAAAGCTTAGTACCGGGAATAATACATACATTAATGGGAATAAGGAGATCGCTGACCATTTCAATAGCTACTTCTGTTCAGTTTTCTCAAAAGACACCTTACAAAATAATAATAATACTATAGAGGGATATAGCATTGCTTCCAGCTGTACGGATTCAGCTCCAGTGATCTTAGAAGCCGATGTCTTAGAAGAACTTGAAAGATTAAAGATAAATAAGGCAATGGGTCCAGATGGCATCCACCCCAGAGTTCTTAAAGAACTCAGATCTGTCATTGCTACCCCCCTGACTGATTTGTTTAACAAATCCCTGTTAACAGGAGATGTTCCTGAGGATTGGAGAATGGCCAGTGTTGTGCCTATCCACAAGAAGGGCAGTAGAGAAGAAGCTGGTAACTACAGGCCAGTTAGCTTGACATCAGTTGTAGTTAAAATGATGGAGACTCTACTCAAAAAGAGGATAAATCAGCATCTAAAAAACAATAACTTATTGGACCCAAATCAGCATGGCTTTACTGAAGGCAAATCGTGTCAGACTAATCTCATTGAGTTCTTTGACTATGTCACAAAGGTGTTGGATCAAGGTGGTGCCGTGGATATTGCCTATCTGGACTTCAGCAAAGCCTTTGATACGGTTCCACATAAAGAGCTGATAGATAAATTAGTGAAGATTGGACTTAATCCCTGGATAGTTCAGTGGATTTGCAGCTGGCTGAAGCATAGACATCAGAGAGTTATTGTTAATGGCGAGTATTCTGAGCAGAGTCAGGTTACAAGCGGTGTGCCACAAGGGTCTGTTCTGGGTCCTATTCTTTTTAATATGTTTGTGAGTGACATAGGAGAAGGTTTGGTAGGGAAGGTTTGCCTATTTGCCGATGACTCTAAAGTGTGCAATAGGGTTGATATTCCTGGAGGGGTCTGTAATATGGTAAATGATTTAGCGTTACTAGATAAATGGTCAAAGCAATGGAAACTGCAGTTTAATGTTTCCAAATGTAAAATAATGCACTTGGGGAAAAGGAATCCTAAATCTGAGTATTGCATTGGCAGTTCTGTGTTAGCAAAAACTTCAGAAGAGAAGGATTTAGGGGTAGAGATTTCTGACAGTCTCAAAATGGGTGAACAGTGTGGTCGGGCGGTAGGAAAGGCAAGTAGGATGCTTGGCTGCATAGCTAGGGGTATAACAAGCAGGAAGAGGGAGATTGTGATCCCCTTATATAGAGCGCTGGTGAGACCACATTTGGAGTACTGTGTTCAGTTCTGGAGACCTCACCTACAAAAAGATATTGACAAAATTGAACGGGTCCAAAGACGGGCTACAAGAATGGTGGAAGGTCTTAAGTATAAAACGTATCAGGAAAGACTGAATGAACTCAATCTGTATAGTCTGGAAGACAGAAGGAAAAGGGGGGACATGATCGAAACATTTAAATATGTTAAAGGGTTAAATAGGGTTCAGGAGGGAAGTGTTTTTAACAGGAAAGTGAACACAAGAACAAGGGGACACAATCTGAAGTTAGTTGGGGGAAAGATCAAGGGCAACATGAGAAAATATTATTTTACTGAAAGAGTAGTAGATCCTTGGAACAAACTTCCAGCAGACGTGGTTGGGAAATCCACAGTAACTGAATTTAAACATGCCTGGGATAAACATATATCCATCCTAAGATAAAATACAGGAAATAGTAAAAGGGCAGACTAGATGGACCAAGAGGTCTTTTTCTGCCGTCAGTCTTCTATGTTTCTATGTTTCTAATAAAATAAAATACATAACAATGAATATAAAACATTATCTAGTGGTGTCCCAGGGATCAGCAGCCTTTGGCCATAGGATTAAATGCTCTTTTTGACCAAAATTTACAAGGTGGTACTTCAAATTTTATTTATTTATTTATTTATTTATTTATTTATTTATTTATTTATTTATTTATTTATTTATTTATTTATTCATTCATTCATTCATTCATTCATTCATTCATTCATTCATTCGTTTTGTCCAATACACAAAGAGGCTTTAGTGGGTATATATCTATATATACACATAGTAAAATACACGATGAAGGTTACAGAGGAGATACTCATAGTAAAATATATCTGAGAAATAATAGAAAAGAAGACATAGTAATAGAACATATCAATGAAAGAATAGAAGAAGAGATATAGGAATAGAAGAAAGGTGTAGGAGATATAGGAGAGCAATAGGACAGGGGACGGAAGGCACTCTAGTGCACTTGTACTCGTCCCTTACTGACCTCTTAGGAATCTGGATAGGTCAACCGTGAATAATCTAAGGGTAAAGTGTTGGGGGTTTGGGGATGACACTATGGAGTCCGGCAATGAGTTCCACACTTTGACAACTCAGTTACTGAAGTCATATTTTTTACAGTCAAGTTTGGAGCGGTTAATATTAAGTTTAAATCTGTTGTGTGCTCTTGTGTTTCTGTGGAAAGTGCCCTGTGGCTGGAATGCTACTATGTGTGGACCATAGACAAAAATGAAGGGGAGTATTAGATTAGAACTAGATTAGAGTATTAGATTAGAACTAATTAAGAACATTTAAATACGTTAAATATGTTAAAGGGTTAAATAAGGTTCAGGAGGGAAGTGTTTTTAATGGGAAAGTGAACACAAGAACAAGGGGACACAATCTGAAGTTAGTTGGGGAAAGATCAAAAGCAACATGAGAAAATATTATTTTACTGAAAGAGTAGTAGATCCTTGGAACAAACTTCCAGCAGACGTGGTTGGTAAATCCACAGTAACTGAATTTAAACATGCCTGGGATAAACATATATCCATTGTAAGATAAAATACAGGAAATAGTATAAGGGCAGACTAGATGGACCATGAGGTCTTTTTCTGCCGTCAGTCTTCTATGTTTCTATGTTTCTAAGAAGATGTTGGATATCCATCTGCTGAAGTAGTGTAGGATTTCCTGCCTAAGCAGGGGTCTGGACTAGAAGACCTCCAAGGTTCCTTCCAACTCTCTTGTTGTTGTTGTTGTTGTTGTTGTTGTTGTTGTTGTTGTTGTTATTATTATTATATACAAAAGGAAACATGAAGAAAAGTGTTAGAAGTGGACAAAGAGAGGTACAAAGGAATGCATATTTAGCTTGTAGCTCTTATCTACAATTCCGTTCTATTTTTGAGTAAAATATAGCATGCAGTACAATCATCTTACATAGTGTGTGTATGTGTGTGAGAGAGAATGAAGCCTTCCCCAGTGGATTCCATCAATTCAGTACCAGGTAGATCCACTTTAAGGGAAGTACCAGGTAGATCCACTTTAAGGGACAAAGATCATTTTATTGAATGTTCATCAGCCTGATTCTAATCCAGAGATCTGGCCATCTCGCTGCTACATATTTCAAGAGTCAAAGAGAAGAGAAACCAGATTGTTTCAAAACAGCATCCTTATAAAAATCTAAAAAAATTCTCATGTTTTTTACTCAACTAAGCTAGCATATCAATCAAGGTTCAGGTACACTTTGGAGATTCTCAGTCTAACAGCTTCTTCCCGAGACCAATACATTACTAGAGCAAGACCCATATCCTTATGTCTTTTATGATTTCAGCTCCTTGGACATTCTAATCTTTGCCTGGTCTTGTCCAGTTGTTCTAGGTTTTGAACCTGAATTGTCAATCAGAACTTTGTGTGTCACAGAAATCAAGGGCTACATTTCCATTTAATGGACAGTACCTGCCATGACTGCCTTTGGAATCCTACCGGACAATTTTTGTGAGATAGCAATTTGCTCATATAAAAAAATATGTGATGGACGTCTGGCTCAGATGCATGTGAAATACGGTCCCTGTTTTCCCTTATTTGTCCAGTTTCTATCTTCTCCTGCCTCACATACCCACATCCACCTCTTTGTTCTCTATTCATTATGTTATCAGCAACAGAGAACATTGAAGTGGCGACATGTTTGCACTAGATTTTGGAAGCTTTCCAGACTTCAAATTTGCACATTACAAAGCTGAATTAAATATTGCATGACCATCTATCCTCCCTTCCCTCGCTTTGACAAATTTAAAACCCTGCTGTTCTGTTCGGGTCGTATGTGACCCGAAGCCAAGTTTGAGTCCCTGTAAAAAGTTTTCCCTGCATATCTGAAACTTGAAATTTCATGACTTGTCATCATTTCAGCAGTTCTCTCTATGATATTTTTTTTGGGGGGTGGGGGGTTTCTTTCTTGCTGAAAAACAAAAAGTCACACTTGTTGTGTTCCCAGGTCACCCTGACCCGGACCGAAAACTCTTCATTTGAAGTGCTTATGTTTGGTCTTTTTGAAAGCTTTTTTCACTTGGAAAGTAGTCTGAACATTTCTGCACACAATGATATGAAAATTGAAATGAAAAAAGTAATTCTTATTGGTTTATTTTGCTGATAGAATGCATGCCCCCCCCCCGTTTTTGTGAAATATTTTTCAATTTATGGATAGTTTTGCTTGCAAAAACACGGGGGGGAGGCACATTTATGTGCAAAATAAACCAATAAGGATTAATTTTTTCAGTTCAATTTTCATTCCATTGTGTGCAGAAATGTTCAAACTTGTTTCCAGGTGAAAAAAGCTTTCAAAAAGACCAAAAATAAGTACCTAAAATGATCAGTTTGCAGTCTGGGTCAAATAGACCCGGGAACATAAGATTAGGGAGTTTTCTCGAACTGAACAGCAGGGTTTTAAATAGAGATTTCCCTGCTCAAGACGTATAGGTTTTTTTTAAAAAAGGAAAAAGGAAAATGAATTTACCTCTTTCCTTCCTCTCAAAATAGCAGCATAAATAAACAGTGCAGACTATGAGGCAGACAGATAACGACCTAAGAAATACTTCATCTGATATAATCAAAAGCTCTCCAGTGATTTACTAGAAAAGAAGAGCTTCTATTGATTCTTCTTGCCAAGTAGAGTTTTGTTCAGCTGTAACTTACCTGCGATGCAACTGTGCAGCATTTCTATGACTAAGAACTCCCTCTCTCTCTCTCTGTCTGTCTCATGCATGCAATATGTCTGCTGAATAACCAAGTTGCTAAGTTGTCTTGCCCCCAATTCTACTACACACAATAACACTCAGCATTTAAGATTTTGGTTTGACCTGCTAACCATGGTTCCCGGTTCCTTTAAAGTCCAGGAGGGAAGTGTTTTTAATAGGAAAGTGAACACAAGAACAAGGGGACACAATCGGAAGTTAGTTGGGGGAAAGATTGGTGCCTAAAACACGATTTAAGTATTGCCCACAAGATCATACGCTGCAACGTCCTTCCGGTCAACGACTACTTCAGCTTCAACCGCAACAACATAAGAGCATGCAACAGATTCAAACTTAATATTAACCGCTCTAAACTTCACTGTAAAAAACGTGACTTTAACAATCGAGTTGTCGAAGCGTGGACTCAATAGTGTCAACCCCCAACATTTCTCCCTTAGACTCTCCACGATTGACCTCTCCAAATTCCTACGAGGCCAGTAAGGGGCGTACGTAAGTGCACTGGTATGCCTAACGTCCCCTGTCCAATTGTCTTTCCTTATCTTATATATCATATATATTTTCTCCCTCTCATATATTTCTCTTCTTTTTTACTTACTATCTTTATATATATTACTCAATGTCTATTCTCTTCCATATGCATTGTACATTGGACAAAGAATAAATAAACAAATAAATAAATAAATAAATAAATAAATAAATAAATAAATAAATAAATAAATAAATAAATAAATAAATAAATAAATAAATAAATAAATAAATACATAAATAAATAAATAAATATTATTGTACTGAAAGAGTAGTAGATCCTTGGAACAAACTTCCAACAGACGTGGTAGATATAAATCCACAGTAACTGAATTTAAACATGCCTGGGATAAACATAGATCCATTGTAAGATAAAATACAGAAAATAGTATAAGGGCAGACTAGATGGATCATGAGGTCTTTTTCTGCCATCAGTCTTCTATGTTTCTATGTTTCTAATTAGGGTGGTTAATAACAGCATCCTTATATATTTGAATATACGTAACACATTTTCTTCATTTCCTTTTTATCAATAGTCAAAGCTATTGATTTTTTTAAAAAAAGGATACAATGTCAAAATTGAAATAAAATTAATACCCTCAAGAAATATTAAGCTCGTGTCGATGAAAAGCAAAGAAGAAAGAGGGAACAGGGGACCAAAAGAACAAGAGTCTCTTGCAATTATTTATTTCAAGGTTTAATGAAAGGGTGGAAGTCAGGAAATTGCACATTGCTACAGGTGGTCCTTCTCTTACGATCAGTTGTTATATAAGCCCACCTAATTTTTACCACAGTTGGTAAGCGAATCAACTACAGTTGTTAAATGAATCATGCAGTTTTTAAGGAAACCTGGCTTTCCCCATTGACTTTGATGGAAGTCATCTGGAAAGATTAGAAATAAGGATCACATGATTTCTACTTGTAGAAACCAACTGGGACGGTTGCAAATGGTGATTCTGTGATCCCAGGAAGCTGCAATCATTATAAATGCATGCCAGTTGTCAACTACTGACTCAAATTTACGTGTTTTTGTTTTTGTTTTGGGTGGCAATTGTTAAGTTAATGTCACAATTGTTCAGGGAATCAACCACCTTAAATGTGGGTCAGTTGCCCAAAGAGTTCATGGGAGGAATGTGACCATAAGAATTTCAAATCCAGGTTGTAAGTACCCCCAGGGAGGTACGGCATAACTTTGAGCAGTTGCTACAAGGCTAGTTGTAAGTTGAGGACTACCCAAAAATTTTGCTGCCTTTCATTGACCATTGTTTCAGAGATAGTATGACACATCGCATACAAATCTAATTAATATTATTATTATTATTATTATTATTATTATTATTATTATTATTATTATTATTATTATTATTATTATATGACTAAAAAAACTGACCTAGTAGGAAGGAATAAATATTGAGATCACAGGAGTTTGTCAACATTATTACAACATCACACTGCAATTTCCTCTGTGTCTGCCTTTTTCTATGTCTTCCCTCTGCAATGTAGGGGCCATAGATATATAAACTCTGATATTGCTTTTCAACAAAGCATCATAGCTTTGCTGGGAGTCCAATATACTGTATCTTGTATTTTTTCCCCCATCACATCCAAACAAAATTATGTTGTATTTTCAGAGTGATTTGGTTTCGTTAGATGAATCTGGTTTTAGCCACAACTGCAGAAGGAGATTACTTTGTGTTGAGTTTTTTTCTGGTCCTGCTGTGCACAGTTGCACAGGGAATATGCAAGAATACAGGATTTTATATGGAATTCGAAAGGATACACCTAATTTTAGGTTGTATTTTTATAAGGGAAAGAGACTTATATTCTTCAGCTGCCAGGGATTTGGTTCAGCATGGCAGTGCATATGCTCTGGGGTGCGTATCCTGTCAAACAGCTGGCTAGTCTGTCAACAGTGAGCTTTAAAGTACCATAGAGACCTGCTGTTTTTATAAAATACAGGCATGCACCTCCTAACTTATATATATATGAAAAAATGTTGGCTAGCCAGGTGCCTCATCTCAAACTAAATGTTGCTATGGTGACAGTGTAATTATGGCAAACCCCATAGGGGGGAAAAAACAAGATGGTTTTTTCAGATTTTTCTAGTCACTTCCAGGGGTCTTATTAAACTTTAGGTATCTGAAACATTAGATTAAGTCTGCTTTTACTTCAAGATACAAATACAAATACTGACACAAATAAAGCAGAGATTGCTTTTTTACGACTACAATTAGAACCATAATTTCCATTACTAAGCAAGGCCTTTGTTTAACTGAGTCATGCCTGATTTTGTGATCTCCCCCCCCCCATGTTGTTAAGTGAAACTCTGAAGTTGCTTGCAGGTAATCCTCAATTTATGACCAAAATTTGGGCCGGAATTTCAATTTTTAAGCAAGGAATTTGTGAAGTGAATCATGCCTGATTTTATGACCTTTTTTGGCATGATTGCTAACTGAATCCCCGAAGTTGTTAAATGAATCATAGAGTTGTTAAGCAACTCTGCTTTCTCTCATTGACTTTGCTTGTCAGCTGGAAGGCACCTAGGAAGATCACATAATGGCAATCATTACGATGTAACCATTGTAAATATCAAATTTTGATACATGGCTATGTGGATGTTGCAATTGTTGTAAATGTAAGGACTGGAGCCCTATGATTCTATGATTCTGCAATAATTTCTCATCTGTTAAAAGCAGTCTATAATGTGCATTATTCCTCTATGTGTCTATCGGAATCCTTTGGTATCTCAGACTGATCTATTACAAAAAAAGGGGAAGACCTCCATACACTACTACGAATTATTAATTTAAAAGTACCAACATTCTCCACTCTATTATTTGAAACCTATGAGAACAGATCCATTGGCTACATGATTAATGCAGGTTGAAAATAGTTTCCTGGAAGAATGGAAGATCGTATGCCGCCCCAAGTCTACGGAGAGGGGCAGCATACAAATCTAATAGATAGATAGATAGATAGATAGATAGATAGATAGATAGATAGATAGATAGATAGATAGATAGATAGATAGATAAGATCACCCCATTGTTCTCCCCACATCCCCATCATGTCAGTAAAACTTATGGAATTAGTTATTTGCTTCCCATCAGCCTCTAAGGTGATATTTGCCAATTCTGGACCCTGGGAAATGCACAACAAATTGCTATACCTTTGCATGGTTTGCCCTCATTCTTTCAGCTTGCTTGTCAAGGTGGGGGTGGGTGGGGGGTGAACCATGGCTGCAAATTACTGTGCTGACTCCAATGATGTTTACTGAAAGTGGTGCAAACAACTGACAGTGCATGTCATCCTCCTGTAGTGTTTTGCTCAACAAAATACCTGCAAGTGTTTTTGTTTAAAAAAGGAACCATTCAACCAGGCATGTTAGCAAATCAATTTTTTGGTGATGGGATGGCTTAGGAAATCTGGAGAGATGTAAATGCCAGCTCATGGTATTCTATTCTGAAACTGTTCAGTCAGCTTCCAGGATTTCTAAAGAACCACAAGAAGTGAGGGGTTTTTGCTTTCGTGCATGCCTCCACAGGTGCAGCAGCAAAATCATGCTGGTCCCGCAAGAACTTATGAGCCCCAGCGGCGAGCGCAATTTAGCATTCTGGCTCGTAGCCCACTGCTGGTCCTAACCATCTTTTGAAGTCTGTGTCTCTCCTGTTTGGTTGCTATGCCAAGCCAGCCAGTTATTGGGGTATAAATGACACACTTAATAATGATCCTATTTCTGTTGTGCTGATGCTTATATCTTTCCGGTCTCTAAAACAATTTGTCTTTGTCTAAACAGAGTCCACGACTGCTCTCAAGCTTCATTATTTTATTTCTATTTTATATTTTGTTTTAGCCAAGCAATATTATTATTATTATTATTATTATTATTATTATTATTATTATTATTATTATTATTATTAATTAGATTTGTATGCCGCCCCTCTCCGCAGACACAGGGCGGCTCACAACAATAACAAAGACAATGTAAGAACACATCTAATAATTTAAAAAACACTAAAAACCCCATTATTAAAAGCAAACGTACATACAAACATACCATGTATAAACTGTATAGGCCAGGGGGAGATGACTCAGTTCCCCCATGCCTGACGGCGGAGATGGGTCTTAAGAACTTTACGAAAGGCAAGGAGGGTGGGGGAAGTTCTGATCTCCGGGGGGAGCTGGTTCCAGGTTCCAGAGGGTCGGGGCCGGCACAGAGAAGGCTCTTCTCCTGGGTCCTGCCAAATGACATTTTTTAGTCAACGGGACCCGGAGAAGACCCACTCTGTGGGACCTAACCAGTCGCTGGGATTTGTGCGACAGAAGGTGGTCCCTGAAATATTCTGGTCCGATGCCATGAAGGGCTTTATAGGTCATAACCAACACTTTGAATTGTGACCGGAAACCGATAGGCAAGCAGTGCAGACTGCGGAGTGTTGGAGTAACATGGGCATATTTAGGAAAGCCCATGATTGCTCTTGCAGCTGCATTCTGCATGATCTGGAGTTTCCGAACACTCTTCAAAGGTTTTAGCCAAGCAACAGCCTCCAAGATGTCATTTGATCTGTAAAGCTGAAAGGTGTACATGGGAGTCTGGAAAGGTTTGCCTGGGTAACTCTGATACCACACAGAGGGATTATTTCTCAGCTTAAACTACCTTTAGATGTGTTTTTTATCCTCCCTTCTTTCTCCAGCTGCACAGACCAGACTAGCCCCAGGCCAAACTGCTGCATTGCAAGGTACATTTCCTGAAGTTACCTTTTGAAGAACACTTGGAAATCTTGTGTGGTGCAAAATGTGGCTGGTGGCAACTCCGAGCATGCTTTTTAGATGTTCGATTTGTAAGGCAGGTCAACATTTCACCTTAGCAGCAGCCCTCCGTGGCAGCTTAATTTGGTGATGCCCACAAACAATTTTCAAATTACAAAGTGCACTATTTGCAGCCAAAACAAAAGGTCAAATGGCTTGTAATGCTAAGGGGGCCTTGTACAAAGCTTTGAAGAGTCGCTTCAAATTGAAACAGAGGTTCTTTTAGAAGCCCCTGATTGGAGCAGCTGTACTGCTTTGATCTGGAGGAATAAAAGAGACTTTGGAGTACCCATTACACACAGAGAGAAGCAGGGGGGGGTTTCCCTACCAATACAGAGTGGCTAGTGGAATTCAGCTGGCCCATTTCACTGCATTGATTCATGGCACAGAGGTGGAAAGATTATCATTCTGCCTCCAATGAAATTATCGAGAGTGACCAAATTGGGACTATACTTCAAATGGAAAGCCATTGCTTTCCACAGCCCTGGTAATAAGCCTATTAAAAATAATGGCATATAACTTCATATTTCTCTCTTCCACACAGTTTGGGAAACAAAGTCATGAACGTCGCTGCCAGTTTTCATGGGAGTGGATCAGTGAAATCCTGTGAAGATTACAATGTGGGGCAACAGGATCGAATCTAATCTCCTAGCCTTCAATTGCAAATACAGTGATACCTTGTCTTACAAACTTAATTGGTTCCAGGACGAGGTTCTTAAAATGAAAAGTTTGTAAGATGAAACAATGTTTCCCATAGGAATCAATGGAAAAGCAATTAATGCGTGCAAGCCCAAAATTCACCCCTTTTGCCAGCTGAAGCGCCCGTTTTTGCACTGCTGGGATTCCCCTGATCGCAGCATCGCAAAAACACAGAGGTCTGGAGGTGGGGTTTTGAGGACTTTGGTGTTTTTGCGATGCTGCAATTTCACTGATGCTCCCTTCACTGGGAAACTCCACCTCTGGACTTCCGTTGCCAGCAAAGCACCCATTTTTGCACTGCTGGGATTCTCCTGCAGCATCACAAAAACACAGAAGTCTGGAGGTGGGGTTTCCCATGGAGGGGAGTCTCAGAGAAATCCCAGCACTGAAAAAACGGATGCTTCACTGGCAACGGAAGTCTGGAGGCGGGGCTTCCCAGCGGCAGCTGTGGGTTTGTAAGGTGAAAATAGTTTGTAAGAAGAGGCAAAAATATCTTAAACCCCGGGTTTGTATCTCGAAAAGTTTGTATGACGAGGCGTTTGTAAGACGAGGTATCACTGTACTGGAGAAAGCAACTTGGCTTTCATTCTGCAGGGGCCATTCCAAGGCAGATATATATTTTTTTAATAGTTGACAACTCTAATTTTACATGGTTACATATTTTTGCTGATAAGAGGAAGTTACTACCTCCCATATTTGGGGATACCAGGGTGATTTCAACAGAAAATGACAGTATCAAAATGGGTGAGCATTGTGGTCGGGCAGTAGGAAAAGCAAGTTGGATGCTTGGCTGCATAGCTAGAGTTATAACAAGCAGGAAGAGGGAGATTGTGATCCCGCTATATAGAGCACTGGTGAAACCCCATTTGGAATACTGTGTTTCAGTTCTGGAGACCTCATCTACAAAAAGATATTGACAAAATTGAACGGGTCCAAAGACGGGCTACAAGAATGATGGAAGGTCTTAAGCACAAAACGTATCAGGAAAGACTTAATGAACTCCATCTGTATAGTCTGGAAGACAGAAGGGAAAGGGGGGACATGATCGAAACATTTAAATATGTCAAAAGGTTAAATAAGGTTCAGGAGGGAAGTGTTTTTAATAGGAAAGCGAACACAAGAACAAGGGGACACAATCTGAAGTTAGTTGGGGGAAAGATCAAAGGCAACATGAGAAAATATTATTTTACTGAAAGAGTAGTAGATCCTTGGAACAAACTCCCAGCAGACGTGGTTGGTAAATCCACAGTAACTGAATTTAACCCTGCTGTTCTGTTCGGGTCGTATGCGACCCGAAGCCAAGTTTGAGTCCCTGTAAAAAATTTTCCCTGCATATCTGAAACTTGAAATTTCATGAGTTTTCATCATTTCAGGGGTTCTCTCTATGAGAATTTTTTGGGGGGGGTGGGGGGCTTAGTTTTTGCTGGGCAAAAAAAGTTACAAATCTTCTGTTCCCGGGTCACCCTGACCCGGACCGAAAACTCTTCATTTGCAGTGCTTATGTTTGGTCTTTTTGAAAGCTTTTTTCACTTGGAAAGTAGTCTGAACATTTCTGCACACAATGATATGAAAATTGAAATGAAAAAAGTAAATCTTATTGGTTTATTTTGCGGATATAATGCACGCCCCCCCCCATTTTTGTGAAATTCTTTTCAATTTATGGATAGTTTTGCTTGCAAAATGCATTCTATTTTACTAAGGTTGGTGTGGGATTGGTAGCTTGAACATTTCTGAATATAAGAAAAATATAAAGGAACTGAAAAAAATGATTCTTATTGGTTTCTTAATATCAGAAATAAGCCCCCCCCCACCCTCGGCTGCTTGCAACCATTTTCACTTTTTATTTTTTTATGCTCCAAATCTGAAATATTCTTTAAAATCTTAGGCATTCATTTACTCAATTTAACAATGCTGATCATCAAAAAATATTTTTGGGGTGGTGGCTAATTGTTTTCTGGGCAAAAAAAATTCGTAACTTCGAGTCTGTTTCTGTTCGTATATGACCGGACCAAAAATAATTTTTTTAGGTACTTGAATTTGATCTTTTTGAAAACTTTTTCAACTGGAAAACTAGTTTGAACATTTATGAACATAATGATATGAAAATTGAACTGGAAAAATTGAGACTTATATTTTTATTTTGATCAAAAAGCCCCTCCCCCCATCCTTTTTTAAATTTCGTGTCAATTTCTATTTTTTAAGGCTACAAATCCCTAAGGAATTTCCCCCCAAAAGGTTTGATATACTAAATTGAACATTTCTGAATATAAGAAAAATATAAATGAACTGAAAAAAATGGTTCTTATTGGTTTATTTTTGCCACAAAAGGGCCACCCCCCACCCTTGCTATGTGCCATTATTGTCACTGTTTATACATATTTGTCTAGAAATATTTGGAATATCCTTTTGAAAATCAACCACATTGTAGCCAGAGAACTAATTTTATGAAACAAATCCATTTTACTAAAAAAAAGTATGTAAGTTTGAAATTAACAGCATAATTTTTATATAAATTGAAATAATTGAACACGGGGGAGGCATACATTTATGTGCAAAATAAACCAATATGCATCAATTTTTCCAGTTCAATTTTCATATCATTATGTTCATAAATGTTCAAGCTACCAATCCCACACCAACTTTAGTAAAATAGAATGTATTTTGCTAGCAAAACTATCCATAAAGTGAAGACTATTTAAAAAAAACCGGGGGGGGGGCGTGCATTTGATCAACAAAATAAACCAATATGCATCAATTTTTCCAGTTCAATTTTCATATCATTATGTTCAGAAATGTTCAAGCTACCAATCCCATACCAACTTTAGTAAAATAGAATGTATTTTGCAGGCATAATTATCAATAAACCTAAAGAAAATTCACAAAAACGGGGGGAGGCATATTTATGTGCAAAATAAACCAATAGGGATTAATTTCTTCAGTTCAATTTTCATATCATTGTGTGCAGAAATGTTCAGACTACTTTCCAAGTGAAAAAAGTATTCAAATTGACCAAACATAAGCACTGCAAATGAAGAGTTTTCGGTCCGGGTCAGGGTGACCCGGGAACAGAAGATTTGTTACTTTTCTTAAACAGAACAGCAGGGTTAAACATGCCTGGGATAAACATAGATCCATCCTAAGATAAAATACAAAAAATAGTATAGGGGCAGACTAGATGGATCATGAGGTCTTTTTCTGCCGTCAGTCTTCTATGTTTCTACATTTCTAAAATCAATCCTATGGCTCTTCCCTGGTAAAAGCTGATTCAGAGGTGAGACTGTAGCTCAGAGGTTAATTTAATATCCTGCCCTGCATGGAGAAGGCTTCAGGTTCAAATCCCAGCAAGGATATTTATTATTAGATTTCTATGCCGCCCTTCTCAAGGCAGCTTTGCTGATAGTGAAAAGGAAGGGAAGCTAGTATAGATCTATTTCAAGCTTATTATGCCCTCATCGGCTAGCCATACCCTTACGGGGATTTGAAACTGCAGAGTCTGCCTTGCAAGGCAGTAGTTTTAACCTCTAGACTACAGGCTCTCCTCCATCTTAATATTTGTATATATTTGCTATACCTATATCTATAGCTGATATAGCTGATATATAGATATAGAGGATAAATATACAAATAGATGATATGTAGAAATAGATATTGATAATGTAGATGTTTATAAATGGTTCAAAAGCTACTGTACTAGTCTGAATGTTGCACAGTTACATCGAAATATGTTCTAGAAGTGATAGTTACTTAATAGGGCTGGGTACTATCAAAAATGATTCAGATTTCTGAATCATATTTTAATTTGTATGAATACAAGATCTGCAGACATTTTTAGTAAAGTAGTCTGACTTATTTTTCTATTTCCAATTCTGTATGGACCTCAAGTAAGATACGGCTTGTTTGGAGAGTCAGATAAATCTTCTTGAAAGAAGGCTTGAGTTGTTCAAATTTATCTGAACCAGAGGTGAGTTTCTACTGGTGCGGTCCATTGTGCACACTCCGGTATTGGCCTGCCGATAATGCAATTATGGTGTGACAGCTCCAGCGGTGTCTTTGCTGGACGATGCACACTGCCATGGGGTTTTTTGTATTTTTTTTGCAATTTTTCATCTTTCTGAGCATGCACGGAAATATATTTGCCTCTCTGAGCATGCAAAGAAGTAAAATTGTGCAAGGGGACATGGGTGTGTGTTCGCGAAGCGAACGCGCACACGCAAAATGCCACAATACAGGAAAGGTAAGAGGAACCCACCCATGTTCTGAACTAATAGTGGGTTCTAAAACACATTGCTACTGGTTCACCTGCGCACTTGCGCTCATGCACAATGATTCTGTGCATACGCAGAAGCATCCTGATTGGGTGGGTGGAGCCTCCCATTGCTGGCACTACCAGTTTATAAAACTGGGCCAAACTGAGAGCAAACTGGAGCTGGGGTGGCGCAGCATGTTTATTTTTATGTGAAAGGAACGCCCTTTGCTTGCAGCACCGGTGCGGTGTCCTTTTTCGTAAAAATAACAATGTTTGAAGGAGCTGGGGAATCCCTCCCATGAAGAGATTCCAGGGGCAGAGCCTTGATGTCATATTCCATGGAATCCAGGAAGTGATCACCTTGGCATCCTTAGCAACCTGCCGGTGACGTCAAAGGTCCAAACGCCGAACGCGACCCCAAACTTTGCCTGAAGTTTCAAAAAAATTCGTGTTCGGCATACCAAACATCGCAAAATTCGGTACGGACCCGAATTGTACAGTTCGGTTCGCCCATCACTAGTTGTAAGCCGCCCTGAGTCTAAGGAGTAGGGCGGCATAAATATTGAATAAATAAATTAACTGCTGATCTGCATGCAGTTCAGCACTGATCTCGTGAATTGCCAAACTACATTTTGCAAATCACAGTCAAAGCATGCATAGATCTGCTACATTAAAAAAAAGGGCTCATATTAGAAACATTTTTATTTTAAAAGCCTACATTAGAGAAAATTATTTAAAATATTATGAACTGTGGCACTATAAGAGACATTTATTTCATTTATAATGAATTTATAATGGATATAAAGAGCCTTGGTGGCGCAGTGCTTAGAATGTAGCATTGCAGGCTAATTCTGAAGACTGCCAGCAATTCAGACCTGACCGGCTCAAGGTTGACTCAAACCTTCCATCCTTCGGAGGTCGGTAAAAGGAGGACCAAGATTGTTGGGGACAATACGCTGACTCTATAAGCTGCTTAGGGAGGACTGTAAAGCACTGTGAAGTGATATATAGGGCTAAATGTTATTGCTATCAGTAGGTAAGGTGGACTTTCTTTGCAGGACTTGAAATGCTTCCTCAGTTTGTTGCTATCAGGGCTAAGCTTTCATATGACTAACCTATCTCTTTGATTTACAATTACTCATCCTTTCACCTTTTAATCTCTCCACAATTTCTCGCATCATGTTCTGAAAAGTCCATAGAAAAGAATATAACTTAGAAAGGAGCTCATGGATTGAAGCAGTGCTCTCTTAATGCAGAAAATATAATTCAGTTTTAGTAACTACAGTAATAAGGATGACTTATTGTTCATGTAATGTTAACCATGAATGGAACCAAATTAGTCCAATTCTTCTCCAAAAATCAGGGATGTATCAAACCATCTACTAATGTGAGTCTGATCTTCCAATCTACCAATGATGAAGTTCCCACAACTTCTGAAGGCAAGCTGTTTTTGTTGAATATTCATTAGCATGATGTAAATAGTTTAGTCATAGATTGTTGAATGGTGATTGGTTTAAAATGCCCGGGAAATTCAAATATGCGTCATTTATTTTGAGCGGGAAGAAACAATGTATAAAAGCCGGAAAAGCCAATACTGTTGCAGTTCGCGCCCGGGTTACAACTCGTATAGCAACTCTGTTTCTGCTATGCGGTAAATAAACTTTCCTTAAAACTCACTCCAGCTTCAGTATTTTACATTGCCAACGAAGGAGGTCTTACCTACGTACTTCCAGAATGGATAACCTGCCTGTAGGAAAAGCACCCGACCATTTCGACCCCGAGAAGTCTTCCTGGGATGACTACATGGGGAAATTCGAGGTCTTCCTTGTAGCAGCAAGTATGAAAAACGGCGACAGCAGTTGGAAGAGAGCTATTTTCTTAAACTACTGCGGCTCAGAAATCTATGCTTTAGCTCAGACCTTAACCGACCCGCTACCGGCCAACTCAGTTTCATGGGACACTTTAACTACCAAATTGACGTCTCACTTTAAACCTACCAATCCGGCCATCGTATACAGGCACCAATTCTCCCGGATGACTCAAATTGAGGGAGAATCGATTAATCAATATGCTACACGCCTTCGCACTGTAATGTCGAAATGCAAATTAGACAACCCTGAGGCAAGATTGATAGACGCTTTGATTTTCGGAATGAGAAACGTGTCTGTCTGAAACAAACTCCTCACTGAAGATGAGCCATCTTTACAACAGGTCATTAAGACCGCACAAACCGCGGAAGTCTCTGAAGCTGCAGCCGCGGAATTAAAGCAAAATGACAAATTGGAAGTTGTTTCCAAAATTGAGAGTCCACCATACGGCCAAGACTTCACAGAGGAACCAAGCATCCCTATCAGCTCAGAAGAGTCATGTTTCCTGCTCAGAGCTGACCCAGCGAGACAGCAGAGACAACTGAGGCAAAGTCATCCGTGCCCGGGCTGCCAAGGAAACCACCCGTCACCGAAGTGCCCATTCAGAGAGTCGGTTTGCAGCCGTTGTGATCACCGAGGGCACATTGGTTCTCACTGTCAGAACATTTCTACTTATTTCGAGGTTGAATCTCTCCTTGTTCAGTTTCCATCCATTATTCCTTGTCTGGCCTTGTCTGCTGAAAAACAGCCTAATCCTCTCCTCTCTTTGGCAACATCTCAAATATTGGAATCCTGTTATCATGTCTCCCCTGGTCCTTCTCTTCACCAGACTAACCATGCCCAGTTCCTGAAACTGTTCTTCGTATATTTTAGTCTCAAGTCGCCTAATCAACATTTTTAATAGTGTGGTGATTAAATTTAATCAGCCATTTCCTTTAAAACATGTTTTGTGTGTTTTAATGATTTGCTATTGATATGGTTTGAATCTCATGAATGAAGAGAAGGGTGTAGGGCAGGGGTCCTCAAACTTGGCCACTTTAAGACTTGTGGACTTCAACTCCCAGAATTCTCCAGCCAGCAGAGCTGGCTGGAGAATTCTGGGAGTTGAAGTCCACAAGTCTTAAAGTCGGCATGTTTGAAGACCTCTGGTGTAGGGCATAACATCTGTCATCAAGGGATAAAGTCTTCCCTTTTAATTTTTTCAATGAAAATTATTGTACAGATTATTTTATATGAGAGTAGACCCAGCTTGTTGCAGCTACTGTTAAAGAGTTTTATACTGGAAGCTTGGTGCTCTTCAAAGCTTGTTCCGAGGTCAAGAAAGTCTATGCTACATTTTATCCTCAAGGGATTCTTACCACAAAGGAGCTTCTTTGCCTCTGTGTATTGTGTGCAGTAGTTCACAAAGATTGATTGTCTAAATAAGAAGAGAGAAGGTGTAAGTCCAGTGGCGATTCATATTTTCTGCCGAGAACCGACTCAACTGATGGTTCAGTTAGGATTCAATGGCACTTTCTTTCCCCTCTGAGAAGCCTCTTTCCAATGAGGCCATGACGTGTAAGATGGCCAAGAAAATACATCATGTTGCTCTGGACCTTTTAGGATAGTTCATGATGAAGTAGCTTCAATTCTTCCGTCCCTTTTCACAAACAGGGGTGAAATTGAAGGAGAAAAGGTCTTTTGGCACAGCACTAATTCTTACTCCAGGTTTCAGAAGGATGGGAGGCAAGAGCGGTAAAGCTTAGGGTCACAGAGTGAATTAGCAGCTGAAAGGCACTGGAACCATGAGTTCCTCGGTTGCCTTTTTAGCTTCCTTTATAGCTTCCTTTCCCTTTTCTTTTCTTTTTTTTAAAAAAAATATTTTTATTGAATTTTCAAAAGGACAAACAAAGACATACAACACTAAACATTTAAGGAGCTGCCATTGTTCCGCTTTTCCTAGAAGTCTAACTAATACAAAAATATAAAAAATCCCAACTGTAATCAAATCAAAGCAGAAATGCCACACATGTAAATTACATTCTTGTTAAATTTAACTCTATATTTTTAATATGAAACTTATTAATTAATTTTTTTATATTCTAAAAAATTCTATGCTTATACAAAAAGAAAAGGAAAAAAGTTATTAGTAATACTATTTACTATTTCATTCTATATTATAATTAATTGTTAATACCATTTTTAAAATCCCACCAATCATATACTTTATCCCATATTTTATAACATTCTCTTTCAGTTTGATTATTTAAACGTTTAGTCATCATATCTAGTTCTGCACATTCTATGATTTTTTTAAATACTTCAGTATCTTTTGGTATTGTTTTTTCTTTCCATTTCTGTGCAAATACTATTCGAGCTGCAACCAATATATGTATTATTAGATAATAAGTTTCTTTTTTATACTAAATGTGTATAAATACTTATTAAATTATAGAATGATAGGTTGGATATTGAAAGACAATATGATCAGTTGGTGCAAAAATTTAGGCAAAGAGATAAATTTAGATCCCTTTTCTTTTCTGTTTTGTTTTGGGTCTGTTTCCTTTTGGAGAGAAAACAAAAGGAGTCCATCACCTCCTGGCCCATTGCAGCCAGTAAGTCTGGCTTCCTTCCATGATATTTGCACAAGCCAACTTCACTGCTCGTTTCTTTCATTTTTATTTTTGACAAAAGAAGAAAGGAAGAAGGGGAAAAAAAACCCCCTCCTCACCTCACTTTCTCCCTTAGCACGCTCAAATCCCCTCTCTCGCCCCTTGAAAGCAATTTCCTGACTGCTCTGTTTTGACAGAGAGTTATAAATTTAGTTTAAAGGTGTGTTTGGCTGGGAGTCTTTCTTCTTTTGTTTCCTGGCCTCTTCCCTTGGGCACGGCTGCTTTCAGTCACTCAACTTGATTCTTCTGTTTATGTCCTTCAGTCGGATTTTGAGGACATTGACCTGAAGAAAAGACAAGGGATAAAATACTTTCCTTCGAATAATCAGCCAACTATTTTCCTTCTGGAATCTGATAGCTCCTTGGGGTTAATGTCATTTTAGTTGGGTCAGTTTGTCCCTAGACCATTTGTCCCACTTGCATTCAGAAACTACGTCTTGCCTATTTTCACATGAATGAGCTTTTAGCATTTCTCCTTTCTTCTCCTTTTTTCTCTGCAGAAAACAACACACACACACACACACACACTATGAGCCAGGGTGGCGCAGCAGGTAGAGTGCTGTACTGCAGGCCACTGAAGCGGATTGCAGATCTGAAGATCAGCGGTTCAAATCTCATCACCGGCTCAAGGTTGACTCAGCCTTCCATCCTTCCGAGGTGGGTAAAATGAGGACCCGGATTGTGGGAGCAATAGCCTGGTTCTGTTAAAAAGTGCTATTGCTAACATGTTGTAAGCCGCCCCGAGTCTAAGGAGAAGGGCGGCATAAAAATCGAATAAATAAATAAATAAATAAATGAATGAATGAATGAATGAATGAATTGTCCTAAAAATATGAGTTCCAGGTGTAGTTATAGAAGAAGACACGATAGACATTACAATCTCCAGAACATCTAACATCGGCAGAATGTAAAATCACCATTAGACAGATGCTTATTTTTATGCAATACAGTGATACCTCGTCTTACGAACTTAATTGGTTCCGGGAGGCGGTTTGTAAGGCAAAAAGTTCATAAGACGAAACAATGTTTCCCATAGGAAACAATGTAAAACCGATTAATGCGTGCAAGCAAAAAAAAAATAGTAAAAATGGTGCTCCGCTGGGCGCCGCCGCCCGTCTGTCACCTCCCGAAACAGCCGGGGGGCTTCTCAGCGTTCTCCCAAATGCTGAATCTGGATGATCAGCAACAGTTGGGTTTCGGTTCGGGAGAACGCCGAGAAGCGCCGCCACCCAGCTGTCACCTTTGCAGAAGAGCCGACCGGTTGGGAGGCTCAAACGGAGGTGGGGAATCCCAATAGGGAATTCCAGGGGAGGAGTTTTGACGTCACGGAGACGTCCTTCCTGGCCGGCCGAAACGTTCGCGACGGCGGGTTCGTAAGGTGAAAAAAGTTCGTAAGAAGAGGCAAAAATATTCCGAACCCCGGGTTTGTATCTCAAAAAGTTCGTATGACGAGGGGTTCGTATGACGAGGTACTACTGTACCAATGTCCTCCTTCCCTATTATGTATTGTTTCTTTCTCTCCCAGGGGGTGGGGATAATGCAGGGCTATCAGGCATTACTTTGAAGGTATTTCCCTCCGACTGCTCCTCTCCCTTTCAGGCACAGAAGTAACCTCATCCAAGTTCATCTCTCTCTCTCTCTCTCCCTCCCTCCCTCCCCCCTCTCCCTGTGTATGTGTGAATGTATTTTTCAGTGAGAAATTGTGAATTCTGAAAAATAAGCATTGTAACATTCTGCCTGTCAGTTTGGCACACCCCTAGTAGAGGACAGTTGATCTCCTAGTAGCCACTGAAATGAAAGTATGTATAATTACATATACAATGGCACTGATAACCAAATAACACAGTTGGAAGAGACTTTGGAGGTCTTCTAGTTTAGCCCGTGCTCAATCAGGAAACCCTACACCATTTCAGACAAGTGGTTAAAAACCTTCAGTGTTGGAGCACCCACAATTTCTCAAGGAAAGACTCCCCCCAGAGATCAGAATTGCCCCCACCCTCCTCGCCTTTCGTAAGCTCCTTAAAATCCACCTCTGTCATCAGGCATGGGGGAATTGAGATATTCCTTTTCCCCCAGGCCTATTTATTTATTTATTTATTGGATTTGTATGCCACCCCTCTCCGGAGACTCAGGGCGGCTAACAGTGACAATAAAACAGTGTACAATAGTAATTTGGTATTAGAAATGATTAAAAATCCATTAATATAAAAACCAAACTTACATACATACATACCATGCATAGAATTGTAAAGGCCTAGGGGGAAAGAGGATCTCAATTCCCCCATGCCTGGCGGCAGAGGTGGGTTTGTAAGTTGTACAATTTATGCATGGTATGTTTGGTTTTTAATAAGGGCTTTTAGTAATTTAAATATTAGATTTGTTTTATGCTGTTTCTTGTTATTGTTGTTAGCCGCCCCAAGTCTACGGAGAGGGGCGGCATACAAACATACAAATCTAATAACTAACTAACTAACTAACTAACTAACTAACTAACTAACTAACTAACTAACTAACTAACTAAATAAATAAATAAATAAATAAATAAATAAAAGACGTCCCACTGATTAATTGTTCCAACTGTCAGGAAAGTTCTCCTTAATTCTAGATTGGTTCTCTCCTTTATTAGTTTTCATGCATTGCTTCTGGTCCTGCCTTCAGGTGAATAAAATACACCACACTATATTTTTTATATATATTCCTAGGAAAGTGATAAGTGACTTAAAAGAAGTTCAGGGAGATGAAAAGAATATGTAACAACGATGGCACCAATCTCCAAGTGAAAGAAGAAATTATAACTAGCTTAGTGATGGGCAGGTGCTAGTCCAAGCAAGAGTTTTTATTATTTCCAATGAGAAGGAATTGTTCATTATAATGTGGGTTGTGTATATTTATCTATAAAGTGAACAGAGTCCTAATTAAAAATTAACTGAATTTCTTTAAGTCTGAATCAGTCTTCCACAAAGCAACAGCTAAATTGCTCCATTATCTCAGTTGCTGAATCTTAAAACATTTTTTTGACAATTGCCACAAATAGCCCATGCTACATTCTATTGATCTAATGCTTTTATATATTTGCATAGCTAGTATGAACCTCAACTCATTGGGGCAGAGCAGCCTTGTTTTCATAGCACCTGAAAAGTGAAGCAGCATTTTTAAAACCATCATTTAATTGTTTCCTGAAAGTTTCTGAATGTTTTTACACTTCAGATCCCCCTGCCTCCTGATAATAGATTTGTGAACAGAGACCAGGTAAAAGAATCAAAGGTCGAGCTGCCCAGCCATCTTTCACATGACTAGTGAATTAAGTACCTTGATCCATGAGCAATGTGCCTCATTCATCTTCTCTGTCTCTTAAAGTATTGTAAAATGTTAAGGGGAGGGAGCGGAACAATTGGTTCCATATCAAGTAGGAAGGGACTTAAAGAACAGGACCAAAGATAGCTTAGAACAGTGATGGCAAACCTTTTTTTACCTTGAGTGCGGAAAGCATGTACAGTGATCCCCCGCTCGTTGCGAGGGTTCCGTTCCAGGACCCCCCGCAACGAGCGGGTTTTCGCGAAGTAGCGCTGCGGAAGTAAAAACACCATCTGCACATGTGCAGATGGTGTTTTTAACTTCTGCAGCGCTAGCGAGGAGCCGAAGATTGGGGGCGGCGCGGGTGTTTTAAAACGTCGCCGCCGACATGGGGGGCTCGCTAGCACCCCCCTGAACCCCCAACCCGGGTTTGGGGGGGTGCTAGCAAGCCCCCCATGTCGGCGGCGACGTTTTAAAACACCCGCGTGGCTTTCCAATGAGTCCCGAAGACAAACGTGGAAGTTTGACGTTTGTCTTCGGGACTCATTGGAAAGCTCCGATCGTTTTAAAACAGGCGCGCCGTTCTCCGCTGACTCCTGGCGAACTTCCCCGCTTTAGGAGTCAGCAGAGAATGGCGTGCCTGCTTTAAAACGATCGGAGCCGGCCGGCTCCGATCGTTTTAAAACAGGCGCGCCGATCTCCGCTGACTCCTGGCGAACTTCCCGGGCGAAGGGCGAAGGGCGGGCGAGCGGGTGCTGGGGGGGGGCTTCACCCTCCCGCCAGCAAGAGGGGGAAGACCCAGGGAAGCCGCCCAGCAGCTGATCTGCCGGGCGCCATCTACGCATGCGTGCCCATAGAAAAAAGGGCACGCATACGCAGATGGTGTTTTGACTTCCGGGTTCAAAAATCACAAATTACCCTGTTCGCAATGGTCGGGGACGCAATAACCGGGGGATCACTGTATATGCGCACTAATGTGCAAGTATAAGTGCCCACACCCAGGGGTGGGCTACTGCCCGGATGGGGGAAAACGCAGCGGGGTAGTGAAAATGGAGCTCCACCCCAGAGCATCCAATTTGCACTGAAAGATGTTTAAAGAAAATGCAGGGCGTCCTGCATAAACCACGCCCAGAGTGTGGTAGTAAAAATTTTGGTAGCCCTTCACTGCTTGTAGGTCATCTAGTTCAACCCGGGGTGGGGCAGCAAGTTTGAGTTTGAGTTTGAGTTTAATCAGATTTGTATGCCGCCCCTCTCCGCAGACTCGGGGCGGCTCACAGCAATAGCAATACAATGTAAGACAAATCCAATATTTAAATTAATTTAAAAACACCACAAATTAAAACCAATCATACACACTAGCGTACCGTGCATAAATTTTATAAGCCTAGGGGGAGGGAACATGTCAATTCCCCCATGCCTGACGACAGAGGTGGGTCTTAAGGAGCTTACGAAAGGCTAGGAGGGTGGGGGCAACTCTGATATCTGGGGGGAGTTGGTTCCAAAGGGTCGGGGCCACCACAGAGAAGGCTCTTCCCCTGGGTCCTGCCAAACGACATTGTTTAGTTGACGGGACCCGGAGAAGGCCAACTCTGTGGGACCTAACTGGTCGCTGGGATTCGTGCGGCAGGAGGCGGTCCCGAAGATATTCTGGTCCGGTGCCATGAAGGGCTTTATAGGTCATAACCAACACTTTGAATTGTGACCGGAAACTGATCGGCAACCAATGCAGACTGCGGAGTGTTGGTGTGACATGGGCATATTTAGGAAAGCCCATGATAGCTCTCGCAGCTGCATTCTGCACGATCTGAAGTTTCCGAACACTTTTCAAAGATAGCCCCATGTAGAGAGCAGCAAGTAAAGTGCTGTACTGCAGGCCACTGAAGCTGACTGTAGATCTGGAACCAACTCCCCCCAGAGATTAGAATAGCCCCCACCCTCCTTGCCTTTCGTAAGCTTCTTAAAAGCCACCTCTGCCGCCAGGCATGGGGGAACTGAGATACTCTTTCCCCCTAGGCCTCTACAATTTTATGCATGGTATGTCTGTACGTATGTTTGGTTTTATAATAAGGGTTTTTTAACTGTTTTAATATTGGATTGTTTATATGCTGTTTTTATTACTGTTGTTAGCCGCCCTGAGTCTACGGAGAGGGGCGGCATACAAATCCAATAAATAAATAAATAAATTAAATTGGATAGTGGAGAATTAATTGTAACTCAAAGAGCATTTCCTTGTTGTTGGTCAGCATGAACACAAAAAGTGAGTAAACCTGTCTATTCATCCTCAAGGCAGACGGTTTTTTTGTCTGCCTTGAGGCTAAACTAGATTAAAAGGAGACTACTCTAGAAATGTTGTCACTTTATTTTATTTATTATTTATTTATTCAATTTTTTATGCCACCCTTCTCCTTACACTCAGGGCGACTTACAACATGTTAGCAATAGCACCTTTTAGCAGAGCCAGCATAATTGTCCCCACAATCTGAGTCCTCATTTTCTTCCCTCTTCCACTATAAATTAAGAAATTATACTAATTTAAGTCATACTTGGCATGCCCTGTGCTGTTGGGGTTAGCTCTGGCCCAGCTCCTGCCCCAAGGACTGTGGATGTGGGGGAGACATCCACATGCTGCAGGCCTGTTTCACTCCCGGTGGAATCTGCTGATAAAGGCTCCTCTGACCAAGAAGACATGAGTGACAGGGAGGAGGAGAGTGTGGCAGACAGCTCAGAAGGAGATCAATTATCTATCTCCTCCTTGGATTCAGAACAAGAGTTAATGATACAGCCACGCATGTGGAGAGCGATGCATAGGCAGCAACAACTGAGAGATTATTATCAAAGAAAATGAGGCCACCTGTGGTTGGGTGGGGCTGTGGTCATTAGTGAGGCTGCTATAAACAGCAGCCTGTGGGTTTGGCCATTGTGGAGGATTATCTGATCGTTGTATTTCGTGACTGCTTTACTGACTTTGACCTTTGTGTGCTGATTTTTCCCCGCTTTGAAACTAAACCAGAGCAAAGTGTGTTTCAGTTTGTGAAAGAAGGACTGTGAATTGCCTCACAGCTGCAAGATAAGTATCACAGAACTGATAAGGGACTTGTACAAATTACCAGTTTGTTTGGAGATGAGTGCTCTTTGCTATACCAAAAGAGGGCTTGGTTTATTTGCATTTTCGGTATAAAGAACATTGTTTTGAATTTTCAAACGTGTGTGTGTCTGAAATTGTATCTGTGCATTTTCGGGAGGATTCTACCAGAGAGCTCAACAAAACATGTACTAGCCAAGATTATTTTGTGGTTGCAACCTGTTCCAACACTGCTTTCACTGATGATGTTAATTTATGAATTGCATGCTGGTCCTTTTGACTCAAATACATATTTCATATAATAAGATCATCAACTGAAACTTATCCAACCATGCATGAATAAAAGACATTTTGGTTTACTGAGAAGTATTAGTTTAGCTGTGGAATCACTGGCAAGTTCCTCTGTCTGCCTGCTACCACTTTCAGGTTATTTGTGAACACTTTGCCTAATAGCCTTCATTTTATCTTTGATGAAAGGTTGACCTTACCAGGTCTATCAACTATAGGTATCTAGTTTTCATGCAACAAACAACATTCTGGAAAACATGTGAATATAGAAACATAGAAACATAGAAGACTGACGGCAGAAAAAGACCTCCTGGTCCATCTAGTCTGCCCTTATACTATTTTCTGTATTTTATCTTAGGATGGAGATATGTTTATCCCAGGCATGTTTAAATTCAGTTACTGTGGATTTATCTACCACATCTGTTGGAAGTTTGTTCCAAGGATCTACTACTCTTTCAGTAAAATAATATTTTCTCACGTTGCTTTTGATCTTTCCCCCAACTAACTTCAGATTGTGTCCCCTTGTTCTTTTGTTCACTTTCCTATTAAAAACAGTTCCCTCCTGGACCTTATTTAACCCTTTAACACATTTAAATGTTTCGATCATGTCCCCCCTTTTCCTTCTGTCCTCCAGTTTCCTTCTGTCCTCCTTGGTGTTGCCAACAACACTGAAGAATATGAGAAACAAGTTGAAAAACAAAACGTGAGCAGAAGATGACCAAAGGAAAGGAACAGTGGATGTGCACTATTGTAATGATTCAGCAGAAGAAAATTAATGATTCAAAAAGGTGTGACCCATTCTGGGACACTCTAATTACAGAGACCCAACAAAAAGCTGCTGGCCTAAGCTGTAATGTAATGAAGAAAGGAAATTGCACAATTGAAACATTGTCCAAGCAGAAAGTCTAATGCTGCACTGTTAGCAGACTTGGACTATAATTCAGGTTCTTCCATTAGAATCGTAAGGAGCAACCAAAAATGTCCCCAGCTTTTGAGGTTCCAAATTACCTAAACTGAACCAATGAACCAATGCCCGAGGAATCTGCTGTTGAAAACAAAAACATGGGTTCTCCTTTTTTGCTTTCCATATCTGCTGTGTATTTATGAAAGTACACCCACACATACACCCACACACCTTGAATATTCTGTGTAATAAGCTTATTCATCTGTGGCTGCAGTGAATAGACTCAATATTGCAGAACAGCTTGTATTACTACTTGTCTTGCATGGACTATCCATTGCAAGACAAGTAAAACACAACATCCAGCCAAGCTTCCAGATTCTCAATTATCTGGACTAGGCAACCCTCAATAATTCCCATTCAGCCTTCAACTCTGAGAGTATTTGAGTCAATCATCCACAAAATGCAAGCTGCTGCTGAATTTTAATACTTTGACATGACAAATGAAAAAACATATATAAGGAATCCTCAATCTGAGTATTGAGTAACTTCAGAAGAAAAGGATTTAGGAGTAGTGATTTCTGACAGTCTCAAAATGGGTGAACAGTGCAGTCAGGCAGTAGGGAAAGCAAGTAGGATGCTTGGCTACATAGCTAGAGGTATAACAAGCAGGAAGAGGGAGATTGTGATCCCCTTATATAGAGCGTTGGTGAGACCACATTTGGAATACTGTGTTCAGTTCTGGAGACCTCACCTACAAAAAGATATTGACAAAATTGAACGGGTCCAAAGACGGGCTACAAGAATGGTGGAAGGTCTTAAGCATAAAACGTATCAGGAAAGACTTAATGAACTCAATCTGTATAGTCTGGAGGACAGAAGGAAAAGGAGGGACATGATCGAAACATTTAAATATGTTAAAGGGTTAAATAAGGTCCAGGAGGGAAGTGTTTTTAATAGGAAAGTGAACACAAGAACAAGGAGACACAATCTGAAGTTAGTTGGGGGAAAGATCAAAAGCAACGTGAGAAAATATTATTTTACTGAAAGAGTAGTAGATGCTTGGAACAAACTTCCAGCAGACGTGGTTGGTAAATCCACAGTAACTGACTTTAAACATGCCTGGGATAAACATAGATCCATCCTAAGATAAAATACAGAAAATTGTATAAGGGTAGACTAGATGGATCATGAGGTCTTTTTCTGCCGCCAGTCTTCTATGTTTCTATTAGTGAATGGGAAATAAGTGTACAACTGATCTGAAGCTTTAGTTAAATGTGGTTATTTTCCTGACTTTCTTCACTTCTATAGGTAACAGTTCTTGCATCAAAGCCAACTTCCTTATTCTTTGCACCAAGAAGATATGGACAATATCAAACTCCATGCAAAGATACGACAGACGGAGATACGACATGGTTCTCAATAGGCCCCATTAAAAGTTGGAGCTTTTCAGGTAATAGTGGGCAAACAGCATCTTGGTCAGGGGTAAAATCTTGCCACTTTGTTCTTGCCTGTCAGTCATCCGAGAGCCAGTCGTGAAGGGAGTGTGAGGCTCCACCCACCCACCCAGACAGCCGCCATCATTTGGGTTCTTTTACCCTCTGTACATGCACAGAATGCTTTGAGCATGTGCAGAGGATAAAATAACCTAAATGGCGGTATCTGGGCAAGTGGACAGAGCCTTGCGCTCCTTTCGCAACTATCTCTCTGATGACCGACAGGCACAAGCAAACCGGGACAGGCACAAGCAAACCGTCTACGGAGAGGGGCGGCATACAAATCTAAATAATAATAATAATAATAATAATAATAATAATAATAATAATACCACCTGAACGAATTCTGAAGCATAACACATCAGACATTGTGATCGTGGAGAAAAAGAAAGCGTGGATCATCGACATCGCAATCCCAGGGGACAGCAGAATTGAGGAGAAGCAGCTAGAGAAATTAGTGAAATACGAAGATCTAAAATTCGAGCTGCAACGACTCTGGCATAAGCCCGTGAAAGTGGTCCCAGTGGTACTTGGCACACTGGGCGCAGTACCAAAGGATCTCAGCGGACATTTGAAAACCATCGGAATTGACAAAATCTCCATCTGTCAATTGCAAAAGGCCACTTTACTGGGATCGGCAAACATAATTCGCCACTACATCACGCAGTCCTAGGTGCTTGAGAAGTGCCCGACTGGCGATGAAATACGAAATCCAGCATAGTGTTTGCTGTGTTGTATTGAGATAGTAGTAGTAGTAGTAGTAGTAGTAGTAGTAGTAGTAGTAGTAATAATAATAATAATAATAATAATAATAATAATAATAATAATAATAATTTGACCCCTGATCTTAGGGCTGCCTAAAACCCTTGGACATCCTTTTTATAGTCCTTTGAGATCGTTAAGCCTCTGTTGAAAATTGACCGTGTTGTTTTCTGCCATTTTCATATATGCCAAGTCTACAAAAAAAGAAAAAAGGAAACTTTTGATGTCTTAGTTAGAGGCACCTCCCTATTAAAATAGAGAGATCGACTGCAACTCAAATCAGATGTGGCATTTTATGAGCAACCAAAAGAAAAAGGACAATTGGGATCTGGGAAACTTTCTTGTAACTGAATTTCCTTTTAAATTTGCCTATGGAGATTCTCAATCATCCAGGTCAAGGTTATCCCCAAGGTGGGTTTTTTTCCCCAAAGGGCAACTGGTTTTTCTTGGATTTTTTTCCTTTGAAAACATTTTGCTTTTAATCCAAGAAGCTTCTTTTATTTTGCATTAGTCATTCTCACTAGTGAAACCTCTCCAGGTTCCTAAGAGGTAGTAAGGGGCGTACATAAGTGCACTAGTGTGCCTTTCGTCCCCTGTCCAATTGTCTTTCCTTTATCTCATATATCATATACAGTGATCCCTCGAGTTTCGCGATCTCGAGTATTGCGAAACGCTATATCGCGAGTTTTCAACCCGGAAGTAAACTCCACCATCTGCGCATGCGTGCCCTTCCACGCATGCGTAGATGGTGGAGTTTCCCCGCCGGGCAGAGGCTTCCCTGGGTCTTCCCCCTCTTTCTCTATGTTGCTTCTTCCTCTCTCACACTCTCTTCCTCCCTCTCTCATCTCTTTCTTTCCTTCTCTCTCTTTCTCTATCTCTCCCCCTCTTGCTCTCGAGCGGCCGCCTAGCAGCTGATCTGCTCGGCAGCGCAGCAGCAGCGAGGAGCCGAAGATCTTCGGCTCCTCGCTGGTGCTGCGCTGCCGAGCAGATCAGCTGCTAGGCGGACGAAGCGGGGGAGGGGGGAAGCGAAGGCGCGGCGATGGGCAAGGGCTGCCAGTGAGCCTTCTCCGTCCCTTTCCTGCTGCACCGGTCTGGGGCCAAGTGGGCGGGGGGCGGCCGGGACCTCGCCTGTCTCCGCCGCCCGCATCGCCCCTCCGGCGGGCCGGCCTCCCCCGCCCGCCTCTGCTGCAGCCGCCACCGCCTCCCCGACTGGTACAAAAGGGCCCCGCCCGCCCCGCCCCGAAGCTTACCTTGCGGCGGGATTCAAAGTGCTGGGGTGGGGGGGTGTCACTTCGCCGCTCGTGTCCTGGCTAAACCGGGCGGCAGGAGACAGGCTTTGAGTTTTTGGCTGCGGGGGGAGAAGTAGGACTTTCCTAACTCCCTCCCCCCGCAGCCAAAACTAAAAGCCTGTCTCTTTTTTCTTGCGGCGAGCCCAAGCCGTTCCTTTCTCGACCGCAGCCGAGCTTCCCTCGGCCCCCTTTGGCCCCGTCACCTCCTCCCCGCCTGCCTTTCCTCGCCAAGCGCACGAAAAAAAAGAGAGAAGGCTTCTACCAGAAGCCGGGGACGGCCGGCAGGGGCATGAAGGATCTCCCCGCTGGCCTCGGGAGCGCGTGGGAGGCTCCGCCCCGCCAGGGTTCCTCTCCATGAGGGAGTCCGCCGAGCTGCCCGTCTTCAATTCGCCGTCTCACCCGGGCTCCCGATCCTGCTGGGCGGCGAGGAGACTCGGCGGGGAGCGCGCACGTCAGGGACCCAGAGCGCCCTTGTGGCCGCGCTCGCCATGCCGGTTTCCCCTCAGGAGACGCGCCTGAGTGGCGAATTGAAGACGGGCAGCTCGGCGGACTCCCTCATGGAGAGGAACCCTGGCGGGGCGGAGCCTCCCACGCGCTCCCGAGGCCGGTGGTGAGATCCTTCATGCCCCTGCCGCCCGTCCCCGGCTTCTGGTATCTCTGTGGGGGGGGGGGGGGAGGCGGCTGCTTGAAAACCCCTGACCTCCATCGCCTCCCCCCCACGGCACAAGGCGAGCACACAGGCGGCGGGGACACAGGCGGCGGGGACTGCCCTGTCCCCCTGTCCCCCTGCGCAAAACTACGCAGCCCCAGATCGCTCGCTTCTCCAGCCAGCAAAGCCGACTGCCCGGCTTTGCTGGCTGATGCAGGAAAGGAAAGCGTCACATTTAAAAAGCACGCCGGCCTCGGGAGCGCGTGGGAGTCTCCGCCCCGCCAGAGACGGCGAATTGAAGACGGGGGCTGCGAAGGGGCGCACGCGGCAGAGCTCCGGCGGAGGAGAGGTGGCGGGGAGAAGCTCTCTCTCCCTCCCCCCCCCCCGGAAAAAAGAAAGCAGCCCCAGCCAAAGACGCCCAGCGAGAAAGAGACCTCCTCGCCGACTTTTCTCGGCTGCTGTCCACGCCCGGCTCTCTTGGCAGGCAGAAGCAACAAGTCCGGCTCGGAGGCCTCTTTCTCGCTGGGCGTCTTTGGCTGGGGCTGCTTTCTTTTTTCCGGGGGAGGGGGGGAGGGAGAGAGAGCTTCTCCCCGCCACCTCTCCTCCGCCGGAGCTCTGCCGCGTGCGCCCCTTCGCAGCCCCCTCGCTCCTTGTCCCGACAGCCCCCCCCACCGCAGCACTTTGAATCCCGCCGCTTCTGCTGGATACGGGCGGTGGGTGGGACCAGCGGCGCGGAAGCCAGGGCTGTGGCAGCTCGCCCCCCCCATCGCCCGTATCCAGCAGAAGCGGCGGGATTCAAAGTACACTGGGGTGGGGGGTGTCCCGACAGCGGCAGGTGAACGGGGCGAGCGAACGAGGCGAGCGGGGGGTGAACGAGGCGGGCGAATGGAGCGGGGGGGGGTGAACGAGGCGGGCGAACGAGGCAAGCGGGGGGGCGAACGAGGCGAGCGGGGGGTGAACGAGGCAAGCGGGGGGGCGAACGAGGCAAGCGGGGGGTGAACGAGGCGGGCGAATGGAGTGGGGGGGGGTGAACGAGGCGGGCGAACGAGGCAAGCGGGGGGGCGAACGAGGTGAGCGGGGGGTGAACGAGGCAAGCGGGGGGGCGAACGAGGCGAGCGGGGGGTGAACAAGGCGGGCGAACGAGGCGGGTGAACGAGGCAAGCGGGGGGCGAACGAGGCGAGCGGGGGGTGAACGAGGCAAGCGGGGGGTGAACGAGGCAAGCGGGGGGGCGAACGAGGCGAGCGGGGGGTGAACGAGGCAAGCGGGGGGGCGAACGAGGCGAGCGGGGGGTGAACGAGGCAAGCGGGGGGGCGAACGAGGCGAGCGGGGGGTGAACGAGGCAAGCGGGGGGGCGAACGAGGCGAGCGGGGGGTGAACGAGGCAAGCGGGGGGGCGAACGAGGCGAGCGGGGGGTGAACGAGGCAAGCGGGGGGGCGAACGAGGCGAGCGGGGGGTGAACGAGGCAAGCGGGGGGGCGAACGAGGCGAGCGGGGGGCGAACGAGGCGAGCGGGGGGGCGAACGAGGCGAGCGGGGGGTGAACGAGGCGAGCGGGGGGTGAACGAGGCAAGCGGGGGGGCGAACGAGGCGAGCGGGGGGTGAACGAGGCAAGCGGGGGGGGCGAACGAGGCGAGCGGGGGGGTGAACGAGGCAAGCGGGGGGGCGAACGAGGCGAGCGGGGGGTGAACGAGGCGAGCGGGGGGGCGAACGAGGCGAGCGGGGGGGTGAACGAGGCAAGCGGGGGGGCGAACGAGGCGAGCGGGGGGCGAACGAGGCAAGCGGGGGGGCGAACGAGGCGAGCGGGGGGTGAACGAGGCAAGCGGGGGGGCGAACGAGGCGAGCAGGGGGTGAACGAGGCAAGCGGGGGGGCGAACGAGGCGAGCGGGGGGTGAACGAGGCAAGCGGGGGGGCGAACGAGGCGAGCGGGGGGCGAACGAGGCAAGCGGGGGGGCGAACGAGGCGAGCGGGGGGTGAACGAGGCAAGCGGGGGGGCGAACGAGGCGAGCGGGGGGTGAACGAGGCAAGCGGGGGGGCGAACGAGGCGAGCGGGGGGTGAACGAGGCAAGCGGGGGGGCGAACGAGGCGAGCGGGGGGTGAACGAGGCGGGCGAATGGAGCGGGGGGGGTGAACAAGGCGGGGGAACGAGGCGAGCCAACGAGGCGAGCGGCAAACGGCGGGCGGGCATCAGCGAGGATCCGAGGCCGCGGGGAAGACCCAGGGAAGGTTCCTTCGGCCGCCTAGCAGCTGATCTGCTCCGTAGCGCAAGGAGCCGAAGATGGGGTTTCCCCTTTGCGTGGGCGGCTGGGAAACTCCAATCTTCGGCTCCTCGCTGCTGCTGCGCTACCGAGCAGATCAGCTGCTAGGCGGCCGAAGGAACCTTCCCAGGGTCTTCCCCACCTCCCACACGCAAACCCCACCATCTGCATGAAAAAAAATGGCGCGCATGCGCAAATGATGTTTTTACTTCCGCGCCGCTACTTCGCGAAAAATCGATTATCGCGAGGGGTCCTGGAACGGAACCCTCGCGATAATCGAGGGACCACTGTATATTTTCTTCCTTTCATATATCTTCCCCTCTATTTTTACATATTATCTATGTATATCTATATCTATATCTATATCTATATATCTATATCTATGTCTATCTATATCTATATCTATATCTATATCTATATCTATATCTATATCTATCTATCTATCTATCTATCTATCTATCTATCTATCTATCTATCTATATATATATATATATATATATATATATAACTTCATGTCTATTCTCTTCCATATGTATTGTGTATTGGACAAATGAATAAATAAAAATAAATAAATAAAAATAAATAGGTGGCATGTATATTGAATAAATACATAACCACTCTCCCCAATATTAGGACTAACCGTTGACTACCAAAAGATTGTCTGACCTTTCTTTAGGTCAAGCAGACCCTTAATTCATTAAAAATTTAAATGCCATTCAAGTTGTCCTTTGATGCCTCAGATCACAAAAGGGCCTTATAACATGGTTATATCCAGTGAATGACATTTGCTATCCCCTTGTGATAGAATAAGAGACAGATGAGATATACCTGCACATTTCTAGAGATATTTTCTTATTTGTCTCAGTTCTTTCCAACTTTGCAGTTCTGCTTTTATAGCAATATGCTATGATCCTATTATGACTACATTGTGTTAAGGCCATTACAATGGTATTGGGTAAAAAAAACCCTGAAGAATATCCTTCTTTAACTTGTTATAAAATATTTCTCCCTTTTTCTCCCATTATGAAAAATATGCAAGTTGGAATGAATAATTTGTAAGCATTAGTTATTGAAAGTGACTTGGATTCAATCATGGCGTGCAACTTCTTTTTCACTTATTCTTTTCTATTCTGATATTGCTAAACTACAAAGAATTTTTTAAAAGGATAAACCAGCAGGTAGACTCTACATTTCAAGCTTTCCTTCCTTAACTCTTCCAATAAATAGGAGCAGTGTTCATTTGCAAATGAGGGGAAATTTACATTGTACAGCTCTGGCAGTTATTTTTGTAACGGAATAATTCAAGTTTCAATGGCTGTTTCTGATTTGTAGAAATATATTTTTCAAGATCAAAAGGCCCAGGGAAAGCTTTGGGTAACCGAAGTTTTTATTTCAAGAAAGTTTTGATCACTTGCTGATTGATGTCCTTTTATCACCTTGGATAATTCTCTCATCATCCGATGATTCTTCTATATTTCTATCTATCTTATATTTCTTTTTATTTTAATGTATAAATTTAATAAATGTATTCAGATGACATTTCCATCATGTGGCTAAGACTTTTCATAGTGGAAGACAGTTGTTCATTTATGCAGGAAAGGTCTTAGTCAGCATATTGCCCCCAGCAAAACAGCTTACCAATCTCAGAAGGATAGAAACTTGTGTCAACCTTGAGCTGGTAAGAATCGAACTGCCGAACTGCTGGCAACGGGTGATCAGCAAAAGTAATAATAATAATAATAATAATAATAATAATAATAATAATAATAATAATTTATTAGATTTGTATGCCGCCCCTCTCCGAAGACTCAGGTCGGCTCACAACAGCAATAAAAACAGTATAACAATGGGACAAACCTAATAATAAAATATATAAAAACCCCAACAATTAAAAACCATACAGCACATACACACCAAACGTGAAATATAATAAGCCTGGGGGAGATGTCTTAGTTCCCCCATGCCTAGCGATATAGGTGGGTCTTGAGTAACTTACAAAAGACAAGGAGGGTGGGGCCCGTTCTAATCTTCGGGGGGAGTTGATTCCAGAGAGCCGGGGCTGCCACAGAGAAGGCTCTTCCCCTGGGGCCCACCAAACGACATTGTTTGGTTGATGGGACCCGGAGAAGGCCAACTCTGTGGGACCTTATCGGCCGCTGGGATTCGTGCGGTAGAAGGCGGAATACTGCATTCTAACCACTGCGCTTCCATCGCTCTTATACAAGTACAGATAGGTTACCTATGAAAATTGTATAGTATTCCAAAGTTCATTCTTCTTACTTCAAATATACCTTTCTTTTTGTCTGAACTTGATTTTTCTTTCCTACCCTACATGTTCTTTGTTAATGATGATGCTTTCTTTCTTCCAGAAAAAGCAAAGCACAAACTGTGGGATTCAAATTGTCCCATGTACAGCTGATGGTTGAACTGTTTTGATGCAAATTTCAATGCCAGCCTTTTGTTTTTTGTAAGTCTGATATTTCCTAAGTCATTTTCCATATTCCAAAATGCCTTGCAAACTAAGTTGTGCAATTGAAAGAGAATATGAATCAAGAATTGCTTTTGAGGGGAGAAGATATTTTCATTCACTGACTTAATCAAGTTTGTGATAATGCACACTTTGTCTCTCATTCAAGTGTGGAATCTTGATTTGAATTAATAGACAAAGTTAAAAGAACCCTGTAATATGTGTTAATTAGATTGCTTTTGAAAGAAACCATTCCTTGACCATGCTCTAATAAGATCACATTGTTACATGAGCTCTGAATTTCCTACAAATCATATTCATGTTTGTATTCAAAACAGATTACTATAAATCATTATAAATCAGAAACATGATGTCAGACATGTGCAAACATACATACTTGAGGAAAGAATTGTTAGCTATTGTTGACACCAAACAATACTTGAATGAGCATGATAAATTTAAACTTTTGCCAATTGGGACACATGCTGTTTATTTCCTGCTGACTATCACTAGACAAATGTGTAAAAAATCAAGTTTCTTTGCTTGCAATATACCAAAGGAAGATACAAATGCATTTAGTGACAGATAGTGCTAGCTGGCCAATGGGTTTTATCAATTCATTGCCAATCAAATTTATTTTGAGTTGGGCAGGCTAATATCACTTTGGACTTCATTCCCTACTAAGTTCAGGTCAATTACAAATTTAACTTTGCTGTATTTTTTTTTTAATTATACTTGTTCATTCAATTTGCATGGCACTGAACTCAACCAAATTATTATGGATTGAAATGTTGCTTAAATCTATGGATTCAACATCATCAATATTAATAAATGGAGATAAATAACCTCAATGTATGAATCTCAGAAAATTCCAAAGAATGGACTGCCTTTTTATATAGCATTGCCTTTTGGGGGGGGGGGGGATCAGTGAAAATTTATTTATTTATTTCGTCAAACAATTATAGGGTGATAATTTGTACATATAAAACATTAGATAAGTAATGATAAAAAGTAGACAACAGGACAGGGATGGTAGGCACAATGGTGCGCTTATGCACGCCCCTTACAGACCTCTTAGAAAGGAGGAGAGGTCAATTGTAGATAGTCTAAGGTTAAAGGTTTTGGGGTTAGGAGTAGAAACCACAGAATCAGGTAGTGCATTCCAGGTGTTGATTACTCTGTTGCTGAAGTCGTATTTTTTGCAGTCAAGTTTGGAGCGGTTGACATTTAGTTTAAAACGATTTCGTGCTCGTGTGTTGTTGCGGTTGAAGGCGAAGTAGTCGTTAACAGGTAGGACATTTTGGTATATGATTTTATGGACTATAATTAAGTCGGAATGCTGAAAATATTTGATGTTGTTTTTCTTTTAAAATAGGTGAAAGTGTCCAGTAGACGTGCAATATAGAAACATAGAAACACAGAAACATAGAAGACTGACGGCAGAAAAAGACCTCATGGTCCATCTAGTCTGCCCTTATACTATTTTCTGTATTTTATCTTAGGATGGATATATGTTTATCCCAGGCATGTTTAAATTCAGTTACTGTGGATTTACCAACCACGTCTGCTGGAAGTTTGTTTCAAGGATCTACTACTCTTTCAGTAAAATAATATTTTCTCATGTTGCCTTTGATCATTCCCCCAACTAACTTCAGATTGTGTCCCCTTGTTCTTGTGTTTACTTTCCTATTAAAAACACTTCCCTCCTGAACCTTATTTAACCCTTTGACATATTTAAATGTTTCAATCATGTCCCCCCTTTTCCTTCTGTCCTCCAGTCCAGACTATACAGATTGAGTTCATTAAGTCTTTCCTGATACGTTTTATGCTTAAGACCTTCCACCATTCTTGTAGCCCGTCTTCGGACCCGTTCAATTTTGTCAATATATTTTTGTAGGTGAGGTCTCCAGAACTGAACACAGTACTCCAAATGTGGTCTCACCAGCGCTCTATATAAGGGGATCACAATCTCCCTCTTCCTGCTTGTTATACCTCTAACTTTGCAGCCAAGCATCCTACTTGCTTTTCCTACCGCCCGACCACACTGCTCACCCATTTTGAGACTGTCAGAAATCACGACCCCTAAATCCTTCTCTTCTGAAGTTTTTGCTAACACAGAACTGCCAATGCAATACTCAGATTGAGGATTCCTTTTCCCCAAGTGCATTATTTTACATTTGGAAACATTAAACTGCAGTTTCCAAACATATTATAGGAACTCTGTTCAAGGACAAGAAACTCATAAAGATTAAAGACAGATAGAAGTCAAAATAACCCCTGCGCTTCAGAAAAGTTCATGCTCAATTCTAAAGGTCTGTTCGAGATTTTCAGATGAATGTTGACCCATCTAATAACAGAACCATTGAGATACTATTCAGGTATTTTTACCCCTGCTATCTTGCCTGCCCAGATTCTGTCGACCACTTTCATGCCTTTTATATCTTTAAGAAATGTATTTACCTTTTGGAAAATAAAATAAAATAAAGTTGCAAAAGCTAACTGCTCTGAGATTGGAAAATAGGAATAAAAACATATCAGCCAAGAGATCTAGTTTTACCATCTGCCTTTGGGTTAAAATTTCCTGTCCAAAGGAAGGCTAGATTAGAATTATCCATTAGCTAGAAAATGAAACATTTCAGTGCTTGCTTCTCTTTCTCCATGCTCAGAGGAATATTTATCTCCACTTAAAATTTATTCTGTGCCTATAGGCCAGAAGCAAAGCCTGGGGAACTTATGAAAGGCTGTTAGAATTTATATGAGTTGGTGCTAGTGCATGCATTTGGAATTATTTCTGTTTATTTCCTATCATGTCCTATTGTAGCTGTAATAAGGCAGCTGAGTCATGCCCTTGCCAGCTGTTTTTTTTTTTTTTAAATTAAGCAAGATATTGCTGTTCAAACACAGTTCAAGTCCAAAGGCAGCCATATGGATTATAGTGAGAGATTTGGATTGATTGGTTTCATAAAGAAAGTTCGCATTAACACTTTCCCATGTGCAAAAACTGCAAGTTACCCTGTTTCTCTAGGAGGGGTAAAAATCTTATTTGGTTTATATTTTGTCTGTTTTGCATATGAATATATAAAGAATTTCCCAATTTTTTCAAACTTTGTGGAACAGGGTCGGAGGTTCTGAGTGGTGGAAGATCATTGTTATAATTACAATTGTGAGCCGCTCCGAGTCCTTGGAGAGGGGCAGCTTACAAATCTAATATATTAGACTTGATGACCTGCAACTCTAATAACTAACTAACTAACTAACTAACTAACTAACTAACTAACTAACTAACTAACTAACTAACTAACTCAATCAATCAATCAATCAATCAATCAATCAATCAATCAATTTATCATCTCTATATCTATCATTTATCATCATTCATCTGTCTTTATATCTATCATCTATTTATTATCTCTATATATTTCCCTCCCTCCCTCCCTCTCTCTTTCTCTCTGTGTGTCTACCTACCTTCCTACCTACCTACCTCTCTCTCTCTCTCTATCTACCTACCTCTCTCTCTCTCTCTCTATCTTTCTATCTATCTACCTACCTACCTACCTACCTCTCTATCTATCTATCTATCTATCTATCTATCTATCTATCTATCTATCTATCTATCTATCTATCTATCTATCTATCTATCTATCTATCTATCTATCTATCTATCTGATAGATAACTATCCCTATATAACTACATAACCATTTTACTACACATCTATTAGATTTGTGTGCCCCAATCCTGTGTAGGGGACTCTGGGTGAGTTACAAACATTAATAACCAGTAAAAGTTAAAATGATAAAACAATATATAACAACAACTATGATAATTTACAACTGAACGACGGAAGAAGGGAGCACAAAGAACATCTGGAAAAGTGAACTCTTCTCTTAAACCAAAGCCCTCTCCAGAGTGGTACATCCCCAATGGGCCAACTGACAACTAAAAGCCAAATGAAAGTCTTCAATTAAAGACTAAATATTAATCATTCAATTCTCCTGACGACATATTGCCTAGATTTGCCTCATAAGGGAAACATAAACCAGACTGAGAAGGGAATCTCTTCACAAGCTATTATTATTATTATTATTATTATTATTATTATTATTATTATTATCATCATCATCATCATCATCATCATCATCATCATCATTATTATCATTATCATTATCATTATCATGTAGACATGTATGCTGCCCCTCTCCGGGGACCCGGGGCGGATCACAACATACAATGCAAACAATAAGTATACAAATCTAATAGTTAAAAATACAGTTAAAACCCCATTAATTTTTTTTAAAAAACAGTCAATTTACTCAATTATACCCACACATAACATTAATGGTCAGAATGGGGGGGGGGGCATATACTAGTTGCCCCACGCCTGGCGACATAGATGGGTCTTAAGGCTTTTGCGAAAGGCAAGGAGGGTGGGGGCAGTATCAATCTCTGGAGGGAGTTGATTCCAGAGGGCAGGGGCCACCACAGAGAAGGCTCTTCCCCTAGGCCCGCCAAACGACATTATCTGGAGAAGGCCAACTCTGTGGGACCCGATTGGTCGCTGGGATTTATGCAGCAGAAGGCGGTTCCATTTACTCTACCCTGTCCAAAGACCAATCCTATAAAAAAATCCTGCAGGTTCATAAATGTTCATCCATGGATGGATGGAGGATGTTCGGTCAATTAAAATATTCTGAAGCAAAGCTATTTTTTCCCCCCTTTAACACTGCCAATTTAGTCAAAAGCCACTTGAAAAGGTAAAGTGTTACAAAAGTTGGAGGGCCTTTCAGAACACCGTGTTCCGTCAAAAAGCACTCTTTTAAAAAAATGAAAAGAAAGAAAGAGATTCATGTCAATGCAACTTCATCTTACTTTGTAGGAGAACAAGTATAATGCATTGCTTCTTTCATCTAAGATTAAGGCAATTTAGCGTACCAGGACATTTTTGATCTGTGATCCCATTGAACTGAAAGGTGTTGAAGTGCAACCATAACCCTTTTGATTGTCCTTTGAAACCCCGCAGCTTAGTCTTCCTTTTTGTTTTGCTCATCTGCTCAGCATCTGAAAAAAAAGAAGTGGTTATGCAGCATTGCCAGCTATTCTACCGAGAAGAAAGACCATTGAAAAAGAAGATGACTTTTAGCTGAGATGTTAATAAAGTTGGACAGTCAAATACAGCATTACCTTTGCCAAGAGCTACATCTGCTAAACTATATAAATAATCAACGCTTTTCATTCCCATCGAGATGAAAAACAAACAAGCTTTTGTAAATGAGCAAATAGCAAAATCCACCTTTTTTTAATGGATCCAGGCATTAAAATTCACTGGGATCACGTAGAACAGGAAGGTTCCACAGAAAAACACAGGAAACCCCCCCTCGGTTCCCCCATGGTATTTAATATCTACATGAAACCGTTGGGTGAGGGTCATTTAAGGACATGGGGTGAGTAGTGATCAATATGCTGATGGCACCCAGTTGTACATCTCTACCCCGTGTCCACTGAGTGAAGCAGTGGAAGTGATGTGCCAGTGCCTGGAGCTGTTTGGGTCTGGCTGGGTGCTAACAGGCTCAGGCTCAACCCTGATAAGATGGAGTGACTGTGAGTTTTGCCTCCCAAGGACAATTCCTTCTGTCCGTCCCTTACCTTGTGGGGGATCATTGACTCCCCTCGATCCACAGCTGACTTTAGAACACCATCTTTCGGCTGTGGTGAGGAGGGCGTTTGCCCAGGTTCGCCTGGTGCACCAGTTGCGGCCCTATCTGGACAGGGAGTCCCTACTCACAGTCACTCATGCTTTCATCACCTTGAGGTTCGACTACTGCAACGCTTTCTACATGGGGCTACCGCTGAAGAGGGTTCGGAGTGTTCGTGCAAAATATGGCCATGCGAGCGGTTTTGGGCCTTCCAAGACATGCCCATATCTTGTCATCACTTCGCGGACTGCATTAGCTGCCAATTGGTTTCTGGACACAATTCAAAGTGTTGGTGATGACCTATAAAGCCCTACATGGCATTGGACCACATTACTTACGGGACTACCTTCTGCCGCATAAATCCCACTGGCCGATTAGGTCCCACAGAGTTGGCCTTCTCCAGGTCCTGTTGACCAGACAATGACATCTGGTGAGACTTAGGGGAAGAGCCTTCTCTGTGGTGGCCCCTGCCCTCTGGAATCAGTTCCTTCCAGAGATTTGCACTGCCCCCACAGTAGTGGGTGGGTGGGTGGATGGATGGATGTACAGAGAGAGAGATATATTAGGTAGGTAGGTAGGTAGGTAGGTAGGTAGGTAGGTAGGTAGGTAGGTAGATAGATAGATAGATAGATAGATAGATAGATAGATAGATAGATAGATAGATATAGCTGATGAGGCCAGAACAAGGCCGAAATGGTGCCATCCTAGTCTCCCTTAATTTTAAAATTTCAGCAAAAACATGTGATACATATAGATAATACTGTATATACTGTTTGTGCATATATACATTCACAAAACTTTCTGCACACACCAAAAACCAAAGACATTCCCTCGATTCAGAGGAATTTCTGGTGACTCATTTTGTTTACTGTTGTGCTGCTGATGATATTGTTTTAAACTTCATTTCTGACTTGAAATAAAAGATGGAAAGTTGTTCATATTAGAAATAGAAGTATGCCAACCAATTGTTGGTAGAGTTAAAACCTAACACAGACACAAAAACTTCCCACAATGTCATGTACATTTTGTCTTAACCACCTAATATGCACTATGTCTCACAACTTTAAAAATGCATAATGCTACAATTTGCCAGGGAAATGGAACAATTAAATTTCAACTAATATAAGTTTAAATACTGAATGGGGTTTAATCATGGTGTATCCTCCCTATTACCAGATTGGAATATTCTTGATTATATGATAGTATATCATACCAGGAACTATTTCAAAGTAATGCTAAAATGTCATGCTTTTTTATCTAAGAATATCAAACATGTCATGGCATTTTAGTGAGATTTTTGCTGTTGAATTTTTTAAATTTTATTTAGAAGATCTGCAGAAGCACTAGTGACACCTTATCACATGTAGCAACCAGTTGTCAACCCTTATTGTGGCCATTCCCTGTCAAAAATCTTCCAGGGATTCTCTCTAGAGTATATTTTGAGGCTTCAGTGATCAAGATCACTTGCTTATTCAAACAGTCCTCCTTTAAATCTTTGTTTTTCAACTCTGCAACTTTAAGATCTCTGGACTTCAAGTAGGATCCATGCTGGCTGGAGAATTCTGCAAGTTGATGTTCATTACTTTAGAAAATTATCTGCCTTTTAATTTTTTTTTACCATTTATTGCTGATGTTTGAAAGCATTGTAGAACAATATAAACCTTAATCCTTGCTTATACTAGTTGAATGTTTTAAAAGGCCAGAAAATAGCGCCGGTCGACTTACCGGCCGGCAGCATTTGCCGGAGGGACCGGGCAGACACCGGACTCCCTCATGGCGGCCGCCATCTTGTTTTCGGCCGAAATCTCGCGAGACGAGATTTCGGCCGAAAATCAGGCCTACGAGGCCTGACGTTGCTGCCGGTCAGGGGCGGGGCTTGCAGGCCCTATTTATGGGCCTGCAGGCCCTGGGCCAAGCCTTTTCACTTGGACCAGCAGCTGGAGCAGACACCCGCCCGCCCTCCCTATTTTGCAGTGTGCTACTCTTGGGTCGCCCCTAGGGGGGCCTAATGGGAATTTTTTGCGGCTTCGCCCATTAGGCATGGCCGTTTTTTCGCCCATTCCACACTGGGGAGATGGATGTGCGGTTAGGGGGTGCTTGCATTTAATAGGTTGATTGGCTTACCTTTGGTCATTTGGGTAGGCAGGTTAGGGGCGGAAATCTGGGTGGTGGTTAGCAACTGCGCGTTCTCCCTTGGGCATCTTTGGGGATGATTGACAGGTTCTCTCCAAGCTCATGGTGGGGTGCTACCTGAGCAGTTGGGGGGAACCTGTCTTTGGGTCCCGCACATTGAAGTCCCCGGGTAGGGGTGCGCCGGCGGGACCCCCCTCATGCGAGTTCATGGCAGGGTCTCAGGTGAGGGAGAGGTCCCTCACCTGGACTAGCATCGAGCTACGCCCATAGTTGCCCAGGAATGTTGATTGCTACGTCATTTCCGCCCCGGAAGTATTTGTTTGACCCTGCAGGTCCACTGTTTGGGTCATAGTTAAGCATGTTGATTTTATACTAATTTATGCTAATTCAATTAAATAAATAATGCAAATTATTATTAATAAAAATGACCCAATTTTAAATCCAGCTCTTGTGTCCGTGTCGTTACTCCATCTCTTCGGCAATAAGCATACATATGTTCGGTGTTCCCTCTAATTTTTTGGGTGGGTGGGTGGAAAAGTATAGTGTCTCAGTGGCAGTCCCTTCAGGACTGGGCAGCACAGAAATAATAATAAATAAATAAATAAATAAACAAATAAACAAATAAATAAAAAACCCACCCTGTTTTGCCTCAGAGAATTTCAAAATAAAATACTGTACTGTGTGTCTATAACAGTGAGCTCATAATAGGGCAACTCTATCAATATCAAAATGCCACTTCAATAGTTGAGCTAGTTTCAAACTAGATTTTGATTTTCTTTCTCTCTTCCTTACTCCCATTCTTTTTCTTTCTCTTTTCCTTCCTCTCTTTTTTCTATCTGTTTCTCTCTCTTCCTCTCTCTCTCCTTCCCTCTCACTCTTTCCCTATCGGCTTCTGGGCAGGTTTGGAAAACTCTGAGTTGATGAGTGAGCGATTAGAGGGAACTATGCATATGTTCCTTGCTTATAGATTAAATGTATCAAGATGATAGAGTTCCAATCTTTCTTTTGCCCCTTGGAGAAAAGTTTCCTCTAACCCAAGTAAAAAGCCCATGTTATACTAATATCTCACCAAAATCATTGTTCTTCCTTAACTCTCAAATTAGATTTTAACTGTTTTCTCTAAATAGTTTTGTGGGTGTCTCTTTTTTTTATTTTATTTTTTTAAAATTGGTTTATTTACTAAATTAACAACAAACAAAAAATACTTAAAAGAAAACGTGCCCAACACCAATGAAAACCCCACCACCATTTAAGGGGTTAAATTATTTACAATAAGTTTCAATTTCTTCCTTAGCTCCGGTTTACATTTCTTTACATACAAAAAGTGATTGGAATTTATTTTTCACATTGTTGTCATAAATTCTACTTAAGATATAATTTTTCACCTTATTCCATCGTGCCATCCGCTTCTCCAATTTATTTTCATCAAAGTTATTTAATCTTATTTCCATAATTTTGAAGTGGATGTGGTCCACCATGTACCATTACCAATTCTGGATTGTCCATTTATTGCTATCCTTCCACCCTAATACCACTACTGCTTGAGCGCTTTCCAAAGCTGCTGTTTTGATTTCTTTAAATTCTCGTAATTCCCCATATTTAACTAGTATTGCTAATTCTTTTGTAATTATCCAATTAATGTTTAGCATATTATTTATTTCATTCTGTACTTACTTCCCAAATTTTTGAACTTCAACACATTCCAAGAGCATATGCATAAAACCTCCTTTTATTTGGCAACCATGCCAGCAATTTCCTTTCCCTTTCCTCTGGAAGTGTGCTAGTTTTACTGGCGTGAAATACCATTTATGTAAAATTTTCCTTCTCATCTCTAATTCTTGTATTCTTTATCTTACGTATATTTTCTACTACTTCTTCCATCTCGCTTTCATTAATCCGTAATTCATTTTGCCAATATCTTGTTAGGTCTTTAATCACTTCCTCTTCCACTTGTGGGTGTCTCTAAGAAACATTTTTCTGCTCTTTAAATATTTGTAATTAAAGTGGAAGATGACAACGTTCTTGCAATTTCTTGAAGGCAAACAGAGTTCTTGTAGGACCTTATTCATTTCATGGGGAGAAAAAATAGCAATACAGTGTTCCCTCAATTTCCGCGGGGGATGCGTTCCGAGACAGCCCGCGAAAGTCGAATTTCCGCAAAGTAGAGATGCGGAAGTAAATACACCATTTTTGGCTATGGACAGTATCACAAGCCATCCCTTAACACTTTAAACCCCTAAATTACCATTTCCCATTCCCTTAACAATCATTTACTCATCATTATTACTGGTACTCACCGTTGAATAAGACACTTAGTGATCCTGATATTTATAAACATAATTATTTATTAACAATAATTATTTTTTTTGTTATTTATTTGCAAAAAAACATTAGTTTGGCGATGACGTATGATGTCATCGGGCAGGAAAAACCGTGGTATAGAAAAAAACCAGCGAAGTATTTTTTTATTAATATTTTTTTTAAAACCGTGGTATAGGCTATTTGCGAAGTTTGAACCCGCGAAAATCGAGGGAACACTGTAATGCCTTTATTTAAATTAATGTTAAAGAAAAGAAGAAGAATCTGATATGTCTAAATCTACAGGATAATTTTTTTATAGGATCTAGTTTTTCTTATCACTCTTTCTTCCTTCATTACATTTCTAACCCTGTTATATTTGGTGGGCTATTATGCAATTATACTACTTTTTTTTTTAATTAAGAGGGAATTTAGAGAGCAAAACAGTTTGCTGAGAGGAAGAACTTGTGTATACACACACACACATGTGGTGAATTTCAGTAAATCTGATCATTACATAACCAACACAATTGGAGAAGATCAGGGCAATGGCTTTATTAGCTGGGTGATTGCCCATCCACTTAATATGTTAAAAAGTCCTGTGACCCACATCCCTTAGGCATGACAGAAACAGATTAGGAAACGTATATTAGCTCATTAATTTAAAGAGGGCAATTTGGAAAGCTTGCAAGAGGAATTGAGGATGTAATATACCAAGTAAGCAGCAGTTTTACAGATGATTCTTTCTTCTGACTCAGCAACGGTTCCTCCACCTCTTCTGTCAAGGCATAAAAGATTCTGCCTGCTGATTTAGCAAATGCAAAATAGGTACTTAGCACAAATTTCTACCCTAAACAAGGGCCAAAAGGCTGCACGGTGCTCATAATGTGTGATGGATGATGGATGGAAGAACCAGAATCTCACTCTGTCATGCTTTTCAAGGTAGGTCCTCTCCTAAAGAGGAACAGGAGAGGTGGTCTTTCATGAGAATAAAAAAAATGGTTAGATCAGGGGTAGGCAAAGTTGGCTTTTCTATGACATGTGAACTTCAGCTCCTAGAATTCCTGAGCTGGAATGATTGGTTCAGGAATTCTGGGAGTTGAAGTGCACAAGTCAGAGAAGAGCCAACTCTGCCTAGCTCTAGGTTAGATCAATACTGGGAAACAGAGCCTAACTCTAACTCTGAGGATTCATTCATTCATTCATTCATTCATTCATTCATTCATTCATTCATTCATTCATTCATTCAGTCTGTCTGTCTGTCTGTCTGTCTGTCTATTTAATCAACCTATCTGTCTGTCTGTCTATCTATCTATCTATCTATCTATCTATCTATCTATCTATCTATCTATCTATCTATCTATCTATCTATCTATCTCTATCCATCTATCTATCTATCTATCTATCTATCTATCTATCTATCTATCTATCTACCTACCTACCTACCTACCTACCTACCTACCTATTTAATCTATCTATCTATCTATTTAATCTATCTATCTATCTATCTGTCTGTCTGTCTGTCTGTCTGTCTGTCTATCTAATCTATCTATTTAATCTATCTATCTATCTATCTATCTATCTATCTATCTATCTATCTATCTATCTATCTATCTATCTATCTATTTAATCTGTCTGTCTGTCTGTCTGTCTGTCTGTCTGTCTGTCTGTCTGTCTGTCTGTCTGTCTGTCTGTCTGTCTATCTATCTATCTATCTATCTATCTATCTATCTATCTATCTATCTATCTATCTATCTATCTATCTATTGTTAGAGTTGGAAGGGACCATGCGGGTCATCAAGTCCAACCCCTGCCTAAGCAGGAACCCTATAGCATCCTAGCCAAATGGCAGTCCAATTTCCTCTTAAAAATGTCCACAGTATTCGAGTTCACAACGTCCGCTGGTAGGTTGTTCCACTGGTTGATCGCTCTGACTGTCAGGAAGTTCTTCCTTATTTCCAGGTTGAATCTCTCCTTGGTCAGCTTCCAGCCGTTGTTCCTCATCCGGCCCTCTGGTGCTCTGGAGAATAGAGTGGCCCCCTCCTCTCTGTGGCAACCCCTCGTATACCTGTAGACTGCTATCATGTTCGCTCTGGCCCTCCTTTTCTCTAGGCTATCCATGCCCAGTTCCTGCAGTCTCTCTTCGTAAGTCTTGGTTTCTAGACCCCTGATCATTTTGGTTGCTCTTTTCTGCACCTTCTCCAGAGTTTCAATGTCTTTTTTGAAGTGTGTTGACCAGAACTGAACACAGTACTCCAGATGTGGTCTGACCAGGGTGTAGTAGCGTGGTATTAAGACTTCCCTGGTCTTGGAGTGTATTCCCCTGTTGATGCAGCTTAGGATTGTATTGGCTTTTTTGGCTGCTGCTGCACATTGTTGGCTCATGATAAGTTGATTATCCATCAAGACTCCGAGATCTCTTTCGCCCTCGCTACTGCTGAGAGGGGTTTCTCCCAGTCTGTATGTGTGTCCAGTTTTTTTTTTAACCTAGGTGAAGGACTTTGCTCCTGTCGATGTTGAACATCATTTTGTTGGTGTGGGCCCACTGTGTTAGTCTGTCCAGGTCTTTCTGTAATTTGAGTCTGTCTTCAAGGGTGTTGGCTACCCCCACCAGCTTGGTGTCATCTGCGAATTTGATTAGTTGCCCTTCTATTCCCTCGTCCAGGTCATTGATGAAAATGTTGAAGAGCACAGGGCCCAGGACAGAACCCTGTGGTACCTCGCTGCCTACTTTCTTCCATGTGGATTTGGAACTGTTGAGGACAACTTGTTGGGTGCGGTCGGGCAGATTGTTATTCTGCCATCCATTTCTGCAACTGCAACTTCTGAAAAAGTCCTGCTGATGCCTAGCTTGTGAGAGAAGAGCTATTTTGATTATGATGATGACGACGACGATGATGATGATAACTATGATGTTATCCATTCAGTCCTGTCTCACTCCGGGTGCTTCTATGGGGCAGATCTCTCCACATCTTCTGCTTTTGCACTATTTCTTTGAGTTGTTCGATCCTCTGGATCAGGCATCTCCAACCTTGGCAACTTTAAGACTTGTGGACTTTGACTCCCAGAATTCTGGGAGTTGAAACCCACAAGTTGCCAAGGTTGGAGATATCTGCTCTGGATGGTGTTAGCTTTGATGACATCCAGTCAATATCTATCTATCTATCTATCTATCTATCTATCTATCTATCTATCTATCTATCTATCTATCTATCTATCTATCGGATTTGTATGCTGCCCCTCTCCGTGGACTCGGGGCGGCTAACAACAGTGACAAAACAAAATGTAAAAATCCAATACTAAAACAGCTAAAACCCTTGTCATAAAACCAATCATACATACAAATATACCACACATAAATTGTAGAAGCCTAGAGGGAAAGATTATCTTAGTTCCCCCATGCCTGACGGCAGAGGTGGGTTTTGAGGAGCTTACGAAAGGCAAGGAGGGTGGGGGCTATTTTAATCTCTGGGGGGAGTTGGTTCCAGAGGGCCGGGGCCGCCACAGAGAAGGTCCTCGGAGAGGGGCAGCATACAAATCCAATTAATAAATAAATGTTCTTTGGTCACCTGGTTTCCTTTGACTGCTAATCCTTCCAATTACTTTTTCTAGTAAATTTCACCACATGACAGGGCCAAAATAGGTCAGATACAGTTTTGTGATTTTTTTGTCTTCCAGTGACAGATGTTATGTGCTCTAGTACTTGCTTGTTAATCACCTGTAGTGTCCACGGAATGTGCAGGAGCCTTCTCCAGTATCACACCTCCAAAAAGTTGATTTTCTTGTTGTTTTGCTTTTCTAAGGTCCAATTTTTACAACCATAGGTATTTTCAAATTTAGTATCTAAGAATGGAGATACAGGAAATGCCTAAATAGAATAGAATAGAATAGAATAGAATAGAATAGAATAGAATTTTTATTGGCCAAGTGTGATTGGACACACAAGGAATTTGTCTTGGTGCATATGTTGTCAGCGTCCATAAAATAAGATGTATATTTGTCAAGAATCATGTGGTACGACTCTTAATGATTGTCATAGGGGTCAAATAAGCAAGGAAGAAGCAATATTAATAAAAATCTTAGGATATAAGCAACAAGTTACAGTCATACAGTCAACATGGGAGGAAATGGATGATAGGAATGATGAGAAAAACTAGTACAATAGAAGTGCAGATTTAGTAGAAAGTCTGACAGTGTTGAGGGAATTATTTGTTTAGTAGAGTGATGGCGTTCGGAAAAAAACTGTTCTTGTGTCTAGTTGTCTTGGTGTGTGCAGTGCTCTGTAGCGATGTTTTGAGGGTAGGAGTTGAAACCATTTGTGTCCAGGATGTGAGGGATCAGTAAATATTTTGCCCACCCTCTTTTTGACTCGTGCAGTATACAGGTCCTCAATGGAAGGCAGGTTGGCAGCAATTGTTTTTTCTGCAGTTCTGATTCTCCTCTGAAGTCTGTGTCGGTCCTGTTGGGTTGCAGCACCAAACCAGACAGTTATAGAGGTGCAGATGACAGACTCAATGATTCCTCTGTAGAACTGGATCAGCAGCTCCTTGGGCAGTTTGAGCTTCCTCAGCTGGTGCAGAAAGAACATTCTTTGTTGTGCTTTTTTAATGATGTTTTTGATGTTGGGTGACAATTTTAGGTCTTGAGATATGAGATATGAAACATCTCCAGAGATGGTTGTTCCCATGTAAGCTAACAACCATCACCGAATCTAAGCAGAATCTTCTGGAATTAATGAGTTCCAACAAATACTAGAATAATGCCTGTGGCAACTTGTCTGTGAAAGTTCTATCCTTTGACAATGTAAGTGTTTTGATTTCTGCTGTATAAATCCTGATGCCAGGTGGGTTGAATATTTCTACATATATTAGAATTGTTTTGTTCACGCTGGGCTGAGTTTGTAGCACTTCTTTACTTTCTAATTGTGCAGAAACTTCCTCAAACTGGTAATCTGCTTTGTTATATAAAATTTCATGTAACAATATATCTGTAATAAACAATACATATATCTGATTTGATTTATCCCAATAAGTACAGCTGCTCTTATCCCGTAAAATATCTGATCTGCACTCTGTTTGATTTCTATATAGTAGGACAAAGCAGAATCTAATATCTAATAATAAAGTTGGAAAGGATCTTGGAAGGGTAGTGATTTCTGACAGTCTCAAAATGGGAGAGCAGTGTGGTCGGGCGGTAGGAAAAGCAAGTAGGATGCTTGGCTGCATAGCTAGAGGTATAACAAGCAGGAAGAGGGAGATTGTGATTCCGCTATATAGAGCGCTGGTGTGACCACATTTGGAGTACTGTGTTCAGTTCTGGAGACCTCACCTACAAAAAGAGATTGACAAAATTGAACGGGTCCAAAGACGGGCTACAAGAATGGTGGAAGGTCTTAAGCATAAAACGTATCAGGAAAGACTTCATGAACTCAATCTGTATAGTCTGGAGGACAGAAGGAAAAGGGGGGACATGATCGAAACATTTAAATATGTTAAAGGTTTAAATAAGGTTCAGGAGGGAAGTGTTTTTAATAGGAAAGTGAACACAAGAACAAGGGGACACAATCTGAAGTTAGTTGGGGGAAAGATCAAAAGCAACATGAGCAAATATTATTTTACTGAAAGAGTAGTAGATCCTTGGAACAAACTTCCAGCAGACGTGGTTGGTAAATCCACAGTAACTGAATTTAAACATGCCTGGGATAAACATATATCCATCCTAAGATAAAATACAGAAAATAGTATAAGGGCAGACTAGATGGATCATGAGGTCTTTTTCTGCTGTCAATCTTCTATGTTTCTATGTTTTCTAGTCCAACCCCTTGTTCAGGCAGGAAACCCTGTACCAGTGATTGTGAACCTTTTTCTCCTTGGGTGCCGAAAGTGCGTGTGAGCTATTACACACATGCCCACATCTATAATCCAATGCCCACCCCCATGCACCCTGATCCCTCTACACCTGTATGTGTGATCCCTTTGTGCTGTCCTGCCCATCATGCATGGATATACGACCCCCTCCCCTGCTTCCCCATTTTCCAACTTCCAATGGGCCAGGTTGGTCCATTTTTCACCTTTCCTGGGCTCCAGAGGATTCACTGGAGCCTGTGGAGGCTGTAAACCTCCTCCCCAGCTTCCCGCAGGCACTCTGGAAGCCAAAAACAACCTCCCACAGCCTCTATGCAAGCTGGCATGCACTTGTGTGTTGGAACTGAGCTAGGGAAAGGCTTGTGTGCCGGCAGATATGGCATTATGTGCCAGCTGTGCCACACATTTGCATTAAATCATAAGCCATGGTTTATCAGTTATAAAATCAGAGTTTTAATTCAACATTGAAAGCTGCAGACAAGCATATTATGTCTGAACCAACCAATTATACTGAGTACTAATATCTGGATACCCGTGTTTCACTACAAAACTATGGGATAGGGCTTGGTACACTGACACTTAAAGCTTGAAAATTTATGTGGAATGTGTAACGTGTTAATATAAGGCAACTGGCAATTAGAACAGAGTTCTTTCCAGGTGGGGAGGGGAAGTAGAATGTCTAAACTCCCAGCCCACAGGGTGAATGAGTCACGTACTGGTCACGCCCAATGGCAGTTGGAACAGAGTTCTTTTTAGGTGGGGAAGGGAAGTAGAATTTCAAACTCCTTAGTATCAGAGTGTGTTAATAATAATACAAAAAAATGACTAATGATCCGATGGTCATTTCAAAAAATCCTTTCCTGGGGAGCACCTAGAAGCCAGGAGCAACATACATGCCAAGGTTTCAGGTTTTAGGCTTTAAAGTTTCAGGTTTTAGGTTTTAGGATTTAAAGTTCTGGAGATTTCATGATGAGTGAGTGGTATTTGGCTTTATATATACAGTGGTACCTCTACTTACCAACTTAATTCATTCCGTGACCAAGTTCGTAAGTAGAAAAGTTTGTAAGAAGAAGCAATTATTCCCATAGGAATCAATGTAAAAGCAAATAATGCATGCAAACCCATTAGGAAAATCCGAAACTTTAGAAGGAAGGTGAATCGAGGGCCTTGCTTCCTCCACGCGCCCCCTTTCTCTGCCCCTCCAAGCACTCGGCTAGCCTTGCTTTATCCATCTGCCCCCTTTCACTGCCTCTCGAAGCACCCCTCTCACCTTGCTTCATCCACCCACCCCCTTATGCTGATCCTCCAAGCACTCTGCTAGCCTTGCTTTATCCACCCATTGCCCTGGGGTGATTGCAGAGAGCTCCTCGGATGTGCTCTTTTCTAGCATAAGGGGGGGGGTGTTGGAGACCCCGCATGGCAAAGCCTGGCTCCAGTTCCCTTGCGATCATCAGAGCCTGCAAACTTAAAAGCGCTTGTTTTGGCCCCTGCTCGCCATAGTTCCCTCTAAGCTGAGCAGTGAGCAATCGCTCACTTAAAAATCATCATCAACTCAGAGTTTTCCAAACCTGCCCAGAAGCCGAGAGGGAAAGAGTGAGAGGGAAGGAGAGAGAGAGGAAGAGAGAGAAACAGATAGAAAAAAGAGAGGAAGAAAAAGAAAAAGAATGGGAGTAAGGAAGAGAGAAAGAAAATCAAAATCTAGTTTGAAACTAGCTCAACTATTTAAGTGGCATTTTGATATTGATAGAGTTGCCCTATTATGAGCTCCCTGTTATAGACACACAATACAGTATTTTATTTTGAAATTCTCTGAGGCAAAACAGGGTGGGTTTTTTATTTGTTTGTTTGTTTGTTTATTTATTATTTCTGTGCCGCCAATCCCGAAGGGACTGCCGCTCAGACATATACTTTTCTGCCCACCCCCCAAAAAAAATTAGAGGGAACACTGCTGCTTGCAGTAGCAACAGTTGAGAGAGAGAAGCGAGGGTTCATAAGTGGAAAATAGTTCATGAGAAAAGGCAAAAAAGCCTTGAAACGTTCATACGTAGAGGCGTTAGTAAGTAGAGGTACCACTGTATATAGATCTGGGAACATGCCGATCAGTTTCCGGTCACAATTCAAAGTGTTGGTTATGACCTTTAAAGCCCTACATGGCATTGGACCAGAGTACCTCCGGAACTGCCTGCACAAATCCCAGCGACTGATAAGGTCCCACAGAGTTGGCCTTCTCCGGGTCCCATCGATTAAACAATGGCGTTTGGCAGGCCCCAGGGAAGAGCCTTCTCTGTGGCGGCCCCGACCCTCTGGAATCAACTCCGTCCGGAGATTAGAACTGCCCCCACCCTTCCTGTCTTTCGTAAACTACTCAAGACTCACTTATACCACCAGGCATGGTGGAGTTGAGACACCTTTCCCCCAGGCTTTTTTATATTTTGTTTTATGTTTGGTATGAATGTGTTGTTTGGTTTTTTAAATATGATAGGGTTTTATATGTTTTTTAATATTAGATTTGTTCTACTATAATATTGTTTTTATTATTGTTGTGAGCCGCCCCGAGTCTTCGGAGAAGGGCGGCATACAAATCTAATGAATTGTTGTTGTTATTATTATTATTATTATTATTATTATTATTATTATTATTATTATTATTATCCTTCAGCTTCTGAGCTATTCTACAAATATTCAGATGCTAGAAATGTTGCTCTGGTAGCCCCACTCAAAAAATGATTAAAAATCCCAGGCCTAGTTGACCTGAAAAGAGGCTGGTGGAAATTGCACATAATCTAACTTAATTCATCCCAGTATTAGTGCAACTAAAAGGGAAAATGAGGATGGAGTCTCATTAAAATTAAGATGTTGGATTTTAATTAGAAATTCCCTTAGCTTAGTTTTAATAGTGCTGGCAATGTAGACTCATTGGGGAAAATATTTTAATGTGGCACAACTTGGCTCTCTTTTACTCCTCCCTTGGCTCATCTGCCTGCTTATTTGACCACCGAAGTAGGTTTTGGGGTTGTTTTTTTTTGGCAGATCTCTCTGTTGGAAAATCTTTGGGGTCAGCTGGGAGATTTCTTCTGGCAGAGGTAACTGAAACTGTCAGCCTAAACAATGCATCTTAGAAATGGAATTGCACTCTGAGGCATGGAATAGCATAGCTCAGTGTGAACATGGTATAGCACAGATGTTTACCATGCAGACTGAAGATAATAGTTTCTAAAATATAACAGAATAAATAGCAGGTGATGCATTACATATTATCCTGAAAACAAAGGGTTCCCAAGGTGCTAACAAAAATAAATGATTCCTTATCATCATTTTTGGAAATTTATTTATTTGTTTGTTTGTTTGTTTATTTATTTATTGGATTTGTATGCCGCCCCTCTCCGGAGACTCGGGGCGGCTAACAGCAATAACAAAACAGCATACAATAATAATCCAATACTAAAAACAGTTAAAAACCCATTATTATAAAAACCAAACATACATACAGACATACCATGCATAAAATTGTAGAGGCCTAGGGGGAAAGAATATCTCAATTCCCCCATGCCTGGCGGCAGAGGTGGAGAATTGCAACCACATAGTTGATAGGAGAACCAGGTGGTTTACTGATTAAAGAACAAGACTGGAAAACAGGACTCCCAGTCCTAGACGTGAAAATCAACTGGATGACTTTGGCCAACCACCAAAAGGCCATGAGTTCTAGACAGCAGTGGGCTACGAGATGGAACGCTAAATTGCGCTCGCCACTGTGGCTCGTAGATTTTTGCAGAGCCAGAGTGATTTTGCTGCTGCACCTGTGGAGGCAGGTGAGGGATTTTTTTTTCTTCCACGCATGCCAAAGCACGGGCTCACCTGCGGTTCCGTGCGCGATTTTGGTGCCTCTACAGGTGCAGCAGCAAAATCGTGCTGGCCCAGCAAGAACCTATGAGCCGTGGCGGTGAGCGTAATTTAGCGTTCTGGCTTGTAGCCCACTGCTGGTTCTAGACACCAAAGCACACTTAGACATGGAAGTCAGCTGGATGACTTTGTCCAATCCCCTGGAGATCATGAGTTCTAGCCCCCCCCCCCCCCAACATACATACACAACTTAGATATAAAAGGCAGCTGGGTGACTTTGGTTAGTCTGCTTCAGTCTGTCTGAACACAACTCACCTCACAGGGTTGTTGTTTGTTGTGGGGAAAATAAGAGAAGGAAGGTGTGTTGGGTGTGTTTCCCTGAGTTATTTTTAAAAAATAATAAAGGTGAGATCCCAAACAAATAAACAAATCAGGTAGCATTTGCTAGTGATGAAATATGAAATCCAGCATAGTGATCTCGTTTGCTGTGTTGTATTGACATCATCATCATCATCACCATCATCATCAATTAGATTTGTATGCCGCCCCTCTCCGACGACTCGGGGCGGCTAAGCCACACCCACAGTGTGGTAGTAAAAGTTTTGGTAGCCCATCACTGACCATAGCTATAATTTGATACTGGAACTGAAGATAAATTGTTCAGGATCTGCATCTTTTTATGCTAGAAGAATCAAATTGTCCCAGTGTTGACATTTAATAGAGTCCTTCTTAAAGCAGAGGAACTATTCTGCAACTCTGGAGTTATCAAAAGTAACTATGAACATCCCAGTGAAAGATTAGTACAGTATCTTTTCTTTCTCTTGCTGATCTGGTCTGAGTTATCTGTTATTTTCCAATTTAAAGAAGGTTCTTATGGGGAAAAAAATCCTTGGATAATTTTTTTTGAGGGGGTCAAAGTAAAGGAAGAAAGCTCTTTTTCCACATTGATTTTTTTCCTGATGCATAGCATTTGCTAAGATTACCAAACTCTGCTTCATAATGGAGAGTTAAGGCACAGCAAGAGAATTCTACATGCTGTATAAATTTATAATATACCATTTAAGAACTAACTGAGGATTCTACAATCAATAACTTCAATAACATGAAAGGGAAATGCATTTTTCTTAATAGAAACAGGTCCTATTTATACAGCTGAAATGTCACCTGTATTATGAAGCATTCTCTCATATTAGCTAGTAGCTCTACATGGTCAAATGTTCTAGCACTTTTATTAAATTATAGAATAAAGTCCACACAGATGCACAGAAAAAATAATGTTAGTGATAAAATCCAAGTGCTTTCTGTATCATTATAGCCTTGTATCTTGAGCAAGTACTTAGATGAAATATTAACTCTCCTTCACAATCAACTTGAAACAATATTGGAATGAACAAACCAACGTCATGTCTGCTCCTTAATATTTTGAATTGCTCCCTAAATTATCCATTAGGACAATTTATCTTTCCCAGATACAAGAGAACAGCAGATTCATATAGCCAACATAAATCTATCATCTATCTAAAAGAACCTAACCAATTAAATAAATATGATGACTTGACTTCAATATCATAAATAGGACTACAACAATACACATTTCATCCCTGCTCAAGTGATCCAATAGTCTCAAATTCTTAAGGGTGCCACACAGGGGAGGGGATAGAGTTATTTTCCAAAGCACTCAAAGGTCAGACAAGGAATAATGGATGGAAACTGATCAAGGAGAGATTCAACCTAAAAATAAGGAGAAATTTTCTGACAGTGAAAGCAACCAACTCATGAAACAGAAGTTGCCTTCAGAAGTTGTGGGAGCTTCATCACTGGAGGCTTTCAAGAAGAGGTTGGACAGCCATCTGTCAAAAATGGTGTAGGATAGTGTTTTTCAACCAGTGTGCTGCGGCACACTAGTGTGCCGTGAGACATGGTCAGGTGTGCCATGGGGAAATTAAACGTGGGTCCCCAAACTGTGGCCCGTGTGCCGGATATGGCCCGCAGAGGCCCTCACAATCCCTCCAGCTATCAGCGACAGGAAGAGTGGAGGCACAGGGAATGCTCACTGACCAATCACCTTCTAGGATTCATCCCGATCACTAGCGATGAACCAATAGCAGGCCGCCTCTCATCCACACCCAGCAAGGTCCCCGCTTGGGCTGCTGTGCACTTGTTATTGTGTAGCCGCGGCGAGTAGTTGAAGCTGCTACTCATCTCCATGGTCCTGATTTCTAATCCTGGTCAGGACTGGAGGTAAATGTTGCCACCACTAGACGAAGCCGCAGCCTCAACTGGTTATGTCTATCCTGTTGGTGTATATAGATATTTGACCTTTTTCTTTTTATAAGAGGCCCCCGAAGACTATATGTATAATATGTACTGCGTTAGAGTGTCATTTTGTGTCATTTTGGTTGGTGGTGTGCCCCAGGATTTTGTAAATGTAAAAAATGTGCTGCAGCTCAAAAAAGGTTGAAAATCACTGGTGTAGGGTGTCCTGCTTGAGCTGAAGGTGGGGGGGTTGGACTAAATGATCTACAAGGTCCCTTCCAACTCTGTTAATCTGAATCTTAGGATATATTAGTTGAGAATCAGACTGGAGGACACTATTTTTAGGAATTTAAATAAGATATCTTTATTTTTAAAACCCAGTTTCAATCTTTGCAATTCTTCAGTAGATTATCTCTCTTTTATTTTATTCTCTTCTCATTTTTATAAACTCTTCAAAGGACTGAAAAAGTGGCTCATGCTGTGCCAAAAAGTTCTTCTATTTTTCTTTTAACTCTGCCTGTTGGTTGGGGACTAGAGGCAGAGATATTCAATCTAGCAGTTCGGGTCGTATGTGACCCGAAGCCAAGTTTGAGTCCCTGTAAAAATTTTTCCCTGCATATCTGAAACTTGAAATTTCATGACTATTTATCATTTCAGGGGTTCTCTCTATGAGAATTTTTTTTGGGGGGTGGGGGGCTTAGTTTTTGCTGGGCAAAAAAAGTTACAAATCTTCTGTTCGGGTCACATACGACCCGGACCGAAAACTCTTCATTTGCAGTGCTTATGTTTGGTCTTTTTGAAAGCTTTTTTCACTTGGAAAGTAGTCTGAACATTTCTGCACACAATGATATGAAAATTGAAATGAAAAAAGTAAATCTTATTGGTTTATTTTGCGGATATAATGCACGCCCCCCCCGTTTTTGTGAAATTTTTTTCAATTTATGGATAGTTTTGCTTGCAAAATGCATTCTATTTTACTAAAGTTGGTGTGAGATTGGTAGCTTGAACATTTCTGAATATAAGAAAAATATAAAGGAACTGAAAAAAATGATTCTTATTGGTTTTTTAACATCAGAAATAAGGCCTCCCCCCCCCCCTTGGCTGCTTGCAACCATTTTCACTTTTTATTTTTTTATGCTCCAAATCCGAAATATTCTTTAAAATCTTAGGCATTCATTTACTCAATTTAACAATGCTGATCATCAAAAAATATTTTTGGGGTGGTGGCTAATTGTTTTCTGGGCAAAAAAAAATCATAACTTTGAATCTGTTTCTGTTCGTATGTGACCGGACCAAAAATATTTTTTTTAGGTACTTGAATTTGATCTTTTTGAAAACTTTTTCAACTGGAAAACTAGTTTGAACATTTCTGAACATAATGATATGAAAATTGAACTGGAAAAATTGAGACTTATATTTTTATTTTGATCAAAAATCCCCTCCCCCCATCCTTTTTTAATTTCGTGTCAATTTCTATTTTTTAAGGCTACAAATCCCTAAGGAATTTTCCCCCAAGAGGTTTGATATACTAAATTGAACATTTCTGAATATAAGAAAAATATAAATGAACTGAAAAAAATGGTTCTTATTGGTTTATTTTTGCCACAAAAGGGCCACCCCCCCTCGGCCTTGCTGTATGCCATTATTGTCACTGTTTATACATATTTGTCTAGAAATATTTGGAATATCCTTTTGAAAATCAACCACATTGTAGCCAGAGAACTAATTTTATGAAACAAATCCATTTTACTAAAAAAAAGTATGTAAGTTTGAAATTAACAGCATAATTTTTATATAAATTGAAATAATTGAGGCATACTTTATGTGCAAAATAAACCAATATGCATCAATTTTTCCAGTTCAATTTTCATATCATTATGTTCAGAAATGTTCAAGCTACCAATCCCACACCAACTTTAGTAAAATAGAATGTATTTTGCTAGCAAAACTATCCATAAAGTGAAGACTATTTAAAAAAACGGGGGGGGGGCATGCATTTCATCAACAAAATAAACCAATATGCATCAATTTTTCCAGTTCAATTTTCATATCATTATGTTCAGAAATGTTCAAGCTACCAATCCCATAGCAACTTTAGTAAAATAGAATGCATTTTGTAAGCAAAACTATCCATAAATTGAAAAAAATTTCACAAAAACAGGGGGGGCGTGCATTATATCCGCAAAATAAACCAATAAGATTTACTTTTTTCATTTCAATTTTCATATCATTGTGTGCAGAAATGTTCAGACTACTTTCCAAGTGAAAAAAGCTTTCAAAAAGACCAAACATAAGCACTGCAAATGAAGAGTTTTCGGTCCGGGTCGTATGTGACCCGAACAGAAGATTTGTTATTTTTCTTAAACAGAACAGCAGGGTTAAGGAAAAACTGCAAAACAATAAATTTAGCAAAATTCTTTCAGGTGGAATCATTATAATCATGTTTTTTTTACAGATACAGATTACTTTCTCTAAAAGATGGAAGTGCTTGCCCCTAAAATGTTTAATTTTACAACTTTACTTATTTATTTATTTATTTATTTATTTAGTTAGTTAGTTAGTTAGTTAGTTAGTTAGTTAGTTAGTTAGTTAGTTAGTTAGTTAGTCCAATACACAATGAGGGTTTTAGTGGGTATATATCTATATACACATAGTAAAATACATGATGAAGGTTATAGAGGATATACTCATAGTAAAATATATCTAAGAAATAATAGAAAAGAAGATATAGTAATAGAACATATCAATGAAAGAATAGAAGAAGAGATATAGGAATAGAAGAAAGGAATAGGAGATATAGGAGAGCAATAGGACAGGGGACGGAAGGCACTCTAGTGCACTTGTACTCGCCCCTTACTGACCTCTTAGGAATCTGGATAGGTCAACCGTAGATAATCTAAGGGTAAAGTGTTGGGGGTTTGGGGATGACACTATGGAGTCCGGTAATGAGTTCCACGCTTCGACAACTCAGTTACTGAAGTCATATTTTTTTACAGTCAAGTTTGGAGCGATTAATATTAAGTTTAAATCTGTTTAATTATTTGTTAGGAAGAGCCAAGAAAGGTGATGGGTCTGGGGGGAAAAAAAGGGCAGTCCTTGACTTACAACCGTAAACGAGATGAAAATTTTATTTGCTAAGGAAAGCAGCTGTAAAAGGAGTTCAAACTTATTTTACAATTCTTCTTTTTGCCATGGTTGTTAAGTGAATCACTGTAGTTGGTAAGTGGTTATGTAGCCATTAAAGAGAATGGAGCTTCCCCCACTGACTTTACTTATTGAAAGCCAGCTGGGAAGGTCACAAATGACCATCATGTGACCATGGGATGTTGGAAGTGTCATAAATTCATGTCAGTTGCTAACATGACCTTGAGGACACTGCATTGGTTGTGTGGAGTGTGAACACCAGGCAAGGTCACTTTTTTTCAGGGCTATTGCAATTTTGAATGGTCACTAAATGAATGGTTTTAAGTTGAGGACTACCTATATTATATGCCCTAGATGGCATCGGACCAGATTGCTTACGCCTTCTGCTGCGTGAATCCCAGCATCCACTTAGGTCCCACAGAGTTGGCCTTCTCCAGGTCCCATCAACTAGACAATGTTGCTTGGCAGAGCCTAGGGGAAGAGCCTTCTCGGTGGGGGCCCTGGGCCTCTGGAATCAGCTCCCCCCAGAGATTCGTACTGCCTCCACCCTTTATAGACCTTTAGAATTGGGAGCAGGGAGCTTGGGTGATTATAACTAAGTAGTTCCATATTTTGAGAGAACATGCATTTGCAGTGCACCAGAAATAGAAGACGTTGCACATGTGCTACTCAATTGTAAACTATACTCCTCAGTAAGACCTCAGTATTTACAGCCCCTACTTGACAAAATCATACACTGGGACTATAATAAACGTCAAAGCTCCGCCCATGGAATTCCCTATTGGGATTCCCCACCTCCTTTCCAGCCTCCAGATCGGCCGAAAACGCCGCCGCCGATCGCAAAAACGGCGCTCTGTCGAGCGGCGCCACCCAGCTGTAACCTCCTGAAACAGCCGGGCGCTTCTCGGCGGCCTCCGGAACCCGAACCCGAACTTCTGGGTTCAGCGTTCAGGAGAACGCCAAGAGGCCCTCCGGCTGTTTCCGAAGGTGACAGCCGGGCAGCAGCGCTTCTCGGCGGCCTCCCGAACCCGAAAATTTCGGGTTCGGGAGAACACCAAGAAACCCCCCCCAGCTGTTTTAAAAGGTGACAGCCGGGCGGCAGCGCCCAGCAGAGCGCCATTTTGCGATGTGCGGTGGGTTCGTAAGCCGAAAAAAGTTCGTAAGAAGAGGCAAAAAAATTTCGAACCCCGTGTTCGTATCATGAGGGGTTCGTATCACGAGGGGTTCGTATCACGAGGGGTTCGTATCACGAGGTACCACTGTAATAATAATAATTTAAGTTCCATTCCATATTTGTTCCCAGTCAGCCAAGTGGATGTTGTGTCCTATGTTTAGTGCCCATGCAATCATAGGTCCTTTGACTATATCTTCCATTCTTTCGAATTGTAACAAATAATTGTAAAATTTGGAGATGATCTTATCCTTTGGGCCTCTCAACAATTTATCTAATTTTCTGGCTTCTGTCTCAATTTCATTTTCTTCAATATCTTCTTTGTAACAGGACTGACTTTGTAAATATGGCCACCAATCTATATTTATATTTCCCCCCAATTCTTCCCTGCTCTATTCAGGATGCCATTTTATTTATATCTATCGTGTTCAGGTATATAATCACTTCCATAGTAGATAACCAATTTGGAATTTTTTTATATAGTGCTTTTTCTTTATTTCCCATCAAATTGTAATTAATGCATCTCTGATAATATGTCCATGGAAGTATTTGTGAATCTTATTGTCTTTGTCCCATAAAATGAATGACATCCCATAAGTAGATTGTGGCCTTCTAATAGCCTTTGGCAGCTATTATTTTAGTTGATCCAATCCCTTATCCACATACATGCCAAGTTTCAAGTTTGTAGGATTTATAATTCTGGAGATTTCATGATGATGCGTGAGTGACATTTGGTAGATAGATAGATAGATAGATAGATAGATAGATAGATAGATAGATAGATAGATAGATAGATAGATAGATAATAATTTATTGGATTTGTATGCCGCCCCTCTCCGCAGACTCTAGATACTAGATAGATAGATAGATAGATAGATAGATAGATAGATAGATAGATAGATAGATAGATAGATGATAGAGATAGATAGATAGATAGATAGAGAGAGAGAGAGAGAGAGAGAGATAGATGATAGATAGATAGATAGATAGATAGATAGATAGATAGATAGATAGATGCTAGATAGATAGATAGATAGATGGATGGATGGATGGATGGATAGATGATAGATATAGATAGATAAATAGATAGATGGACGGACAGACAGACAGACAGACAGACAGACTACTTATAGCCCACCCAATCTTATTTTATGTTTCAAATTAACTCTGTGCCACATTGGATTGGAAGCAGGTTCATAATTGTCATTGACCTTTAAGACTGAAGGAGAATCTTGTCTAAACTGCCTGATGTTCATCCCCCTATGAATGGCTGTGAATAACAGGGAAAATTAATTGGAGAAGGTGGATTACTCATGCCACATGCTTTAATTATCTACCAAATGTACGATTCAAAAGCATTCATTAAATTATGGAGAGTCGCTTAAAAACAAGATGGGTTGGAAAATCGAAAAGCAGGGACAGTTGCAGATGTGAAAGTTGTCTAAACAATCGCATTGTTTTGAAATAAGCAGAAAGGGAATCTCTCAGCTTTGGATCCTGCGTTCATTATTATGCCAGTATTAAGTTCCAAATGATTTCTGCAACACTTTCTATTTTTTTTTAAAATGTCTGCATAAAATAAAGATGCATAAAATGTAAAGTATGGATACCTTGCTGGTATGCATTATTCATAGGTATCTGTTTATGCATGAACATTTCTCCACATATGCTTTTCTGAATGCATATTTCTCTAAGAGTTACATTTTATGACATAAATACACACACACACACACCAATAGTGTTCCCCTTGCTATAATACATTTTTGCCATTGTAAGCTGCTCTGTAATATTTGGCAATTTTAATATCTGGCTGCCTTCCTCTTTTCAGATAGGATCATTTGTCATAGCAAAACACTTTTAGGAAAGCGGAGGACAAATTGTAATGCAACACTAGTTCAATACCGTCACTCAATAGTATCATCAGCAGTGGAAATAAACTTAAAATTAACCTGGCTAGATTCCATTTATTTATTAAGCGACGGGAGGGGAGAAGTGAATAACTGAGTCGGATATCTTTAGTCCTCCAAAGCGTTGAGGGTCCTTCAGTTTGCAATTATTTGGGATGAAAAGGCTTATTAAGTTCAGCTCTAGTGTGGATTCCTCTCTGCTTGAAGTTAGATTCTATTTGACAAGGATAAGGAACAAAGAGACTAGTGGTCTCATGAGTGATGAAGAAGGATTCACGTCGTCGCAAATGAAAATTCTAAATCTGTGACTTATTAAAAAATAAGAAGACAAGAAGCTCTTGAAGTGTGGAAAGATGGAGAGACGAGAAAGGGCTTTTGTTTTCATAATATTCCATTTATCACTGGAAAATATAAAATCTATCAGCTTGAGAAGCCCTTGGCTTTACTAAGCACCTACTCAAGGAAAAGGTCAATGATTTGCTTGCATCTCTGTTGGCATTATGTAAAACAGCAAGAAGGATGGGGACTGTGGAAAGTTTCCCATCAATCATCTTTCTAAACTCAGCCTTATCAACCTGATAAAATGCATCATGAAAAAAGATCTCATCAAAAAGCAGAAGATCTCTATGTCGCCAAAAGGCAAGAAGGCCCCAGGACTCAGAGAATAAAACTTCTATTTCATGGCTTAAACTCAGTGGCATCAACTTGCAAATTTATTTTGGGGAGCAATATTATAGATTTACAATTTCATCTTTCATAAATCCCAGCTGAAAAGTCATTATTTAGGATGCAGCACCTGATTGAAAAGAGAAGTTGGAGGGTGAAGAATTCAGTACAAAATTCCAAGGGGGGGGGGGAGAGAGAGAAAGAATAGCAATAGGTATGCTTTAATTCAGTGGGAATCATTTAATTTGGTGGGTAACATGGATAACATTTGAAAATGTATTAAAGCTAGTTTACTGGATTTTGGCAGGACAAGTTATAAGACAAATGGGGAGGAAGGGATGGAGTGGGGAAGGAAGGAAGGAAGGATTTATTCATTCATTCATTCATTCATTCATTCATTCATTCATTCATTCATTAAATTTGTATGCCGCCCCTCTCCGTAGACTCGGGCCGGCTCACAGCAGTGATAGAAACAATGTACAATACAAATCTAATAATACGAAGTTAAAAACCCATAATTTAAAAAACATGCACACAACACACCATACATAAATTATATAGGCCTGGGGAAGATATCTCAATTCCCCCATGCCTGACGGCAGAGGTGGGTTTTGAGAAGTTTACGAAAGGCAAGGAGGGTGGGGGCAATTCTGATCTCTGGGGGGAGTTGGTTCCAGAGGGCCGGGGCCGCCACAGAGAAGGCTCTTCCCCTGGGTCCCGCCAAATGACATTGTTTAGTCAACGGGACCCGGAGAAGGCCAACTCTGTGGGACCTAACCGGTCACTGGGATTCGTGCGGCAGAAGATATTCTGGTCCGATGCCATGAAGGATGGAAGGAAGGAAGGAAGGAAGGATGGAAAGAAGGAAGGAAGGAATAATGTAGGATATGCTCACCCCCCAATTGCTTTAAATTAAGTGTGAGTATGATCTCTCTCTCTCCCTCCACCCCTCTCTCCAGATGTTAATAGAACTACAATTTTATCTCCATTCACAATTGGCAAGGCTGGTTCAAGTAGCTTTGGAACAATGCCTGGAGAATCACAAGCTTTTATTCTCGATTTACATCACATTCTCTTTCTGCCAAACCAACATCTACGGTTTGCTTAGAAAATTGGATAAGGAGAAATAGCAAAAGCAACAATACTTACTCAGATACTAAAGGCAATGAAAGTAAGATTCAAGGAGAAATTTCTTCCCTGGAGAAAAGAATCCAGACATGTCAAAGTATAGATGGCTGACTATGACCTTTACAATAATCCTCCTAATTGCACCCTCATGGATCATTATTTGATCGTCTCTGAAATACTCCTGATAGATGAAACTAGAAAGCAAAAAAACTCTCTCTATATATGCACTCTCTCCGTCTCATACACTCAATCATTATATATTATTAATAAAAGGAACCATGAACATAAGTGCTGATGGCATGTCAAACTGTGACATATTGTATGCTAAAAACTTAAGAAAGTACAGAATGTGGTACCCTTCAGCTAGGTGTCTCCTCGCTAAGACAGCAAACACAAAGTGTTAATTGGGTTCAGTTTTATCCCTCTAAACTTTTCATAATTAAAATTCACTGCAGAATTAAGAAGCTTCAGTAAGTGTTTGGCAAAGCAGCTAGAGATGAGTAAATTCCATCCTACTCAGCTCTCAATTATCTCTAACTTGCTGTCTTGCTGCCCTGCATCCTTTCACACACAGAGAGAAAGACTTCACTCCCATTTTCATTGCCACACACACACACACACACACAAATCCATCAAGAAAATTAGTAATTTGTTGAGAAAAGACTGTTCAGCTTCCTTTGAAGAAGAAGGGAAAGCAACTTATTTGTAGGAGATGACCAAGCTCAACTTGAGGGAAAGGCCAAACGCATCATAAGTCATCAATCCCAGTGCACCACAAGGGACGTGGATGCTGCTGAGTCCCTAATGAAAGCTATGCCTTCAAAAGAGGCTAAGTGCAACCCAGCCGTGTGTGGGGTCACCCACGAAAGCGAATCCTAGAAAGTAGAACCTGGACACATTCTCTGTCTGGGTGGAGTGACATGGAGTAGAGCCATGCGCTCCTTTTTATTTGGGAACATAAGGAAATGGGATATAATTACATATACATGTCAAAATGATACATCAACCATACAACTTCAAACGTATCTTTGAGTTCTTCCTTTCCCATAGATATCAAGAAACAATCTTCTTGGAACTTCCTAAAAGCAGATGTTTATTCACACCTAATTTCTCTGAAGGCTTCTTCTTTTATCTGGCGAATTTTCCTTAATTGCCCTGCTATTTGTGTGCTCCAGGCAATGAAAATTTCCCCCCTTTGATCCTATAATGTCCTGTCCAGAGTGGTGAAAACTTTGTTTATTTGAGCTGTTTATCTGAGCCCCGTTTGTTTCCCTGTTGTAACTGCCAGGAATGCAGATTAGGCGAGTTTATTGCCCTTCCTTGTCCTGGGTTTTATAGAAATAGAGTATTTTTTATGCTAGAAATCCAGATTTAATACAATCCTATTCTAACATAATTTGCTATACTGCAACAAAGGGATCCAAGTCCAACCCACTTTTAATACCTCCCTTATCTCCCACTCATTTCCCTGAACCTCCAGTTGGCCAGAAGAGAGATTAAGCTTGCAGTGAATCATGATACTCATTCAAAGTCATTCTGGTTTCCCCAACGCTTGACATCAGCGAAGCAGTGGAAGTGATGTGCCGGTGCCTGGAGGCTGTTGGGGCCTGGATGGGTGTCAACAGACTCAAACTCAACCCAGACAAGACGGAGTGGCTGTGGGTCTTACCTCCCAAGGACAATTCCATCTGTCCGTCCATTACCCTGGGGGCAGAATCATTGACCCCCTCAGAGAGGGTCCACAACTTGGGTGTCCTCCTCGATTCACAGCTCACATTAAAGGAACATCTTTCAGCTGTGGCGAGGGGGGCGTTTGCCCAGGTTTGCCTGGTGCACCAGTTGCGGCCCTATTTGGACTGGGAGTCACTGCTCACAGTCACTCATGCCCTCATCACCTCAAGGCTCGACTACTGTAATGGGGCTACCTTTGAAAAATGTTCGGAAACTTCAGGTCGTGCAGAATGCAGCTGCGAGAGCAATCATGGGCTTCCCTAGGTATGCCCATGTCACACCAACACTCCTCAGTCTGCATTGGTTGCCGATCTGTTTCCGGTCACAATTCAAAGTGTTGGTTATGACCTATAAAGCCCTTCATGGCACCGGACCAGATTATCTCAGGGACCGCCTTCTGCTGCACGAATCCCAGTGACCAGTTAGGTCCCACAGAGTGGGTCTTCTCCGGGTCCCGTCAACTAAACAATGCCGCTTGGCAGGACCCAGGGGAAGAGCCTTCTCTGTGGTGGCCCCGGCCCTCTGGAACCAACTCCCCCCGAGATTAGAATTGCCCCAACCCTCCTTGCCTTTCATAAGCTACTTAAAACCCACCTCTGCCACCAGGCATGGGGGACTTGAGATACCCTTTCCCCCAGGCCTTTACAATTTTATGCATAGTATGTCTGTATGTATGTTTGGTTTTTTATACTAATGGGTTTTTAATCGTTTTTAGTATTGGATTATTATTGTACGCTGTTTTATTATTGCTGTTAGCTGCTCCGAGTCTTCGGAGAGGGGCGACATATAAATCCAATAAATAAATAAATTATTTTCCATCAAATTAAAGAAGGTTGGGTTGGTTGGTTGGTTGGTTGGTTTGTTGGAGACAATGTACATGAAATGACACTATAGTGAATGATCTTGGAATAAGATTACATGGGCAATAGAGCAGATCACTAAAATTAAAAAGCTTAAAATTTATGACTATAGTTGCTTTAAATTCTACTGGATTTTGTTATCTAAGCTAATATCAACACAGATGTGTACTAAAATATTATTTTCTTACGAATGAAGGCAAATATACATGTCCCAGGATAATGTTGTGAGATGGAATCTCTGATCACAGTGACTGACCCATGTTAACCTAATCTTAACCTAATCTTAAATTATATAATTTAATTAATTTAATCTTGCATAGCTACTTCTCTGGTAATATTGAACTGCAAACTAGAGCACACAAAACTTTTGCTAGACCAATTTTTGAATACAGCTCATTTATCTGGAACCCACACTGCATATCTGACATTAATACAATCGAACAAGTGTAGAGGTACAGTAATACCTCGTCTTACGAACCTAATTGGTTCCAGGAGGAGGTTCTTAAAACGAAAAGTTTGTAAGACAGAACATTGTTTCTCATAGGAAACAATGTAAAATCCATTAATCCGTGCAACGGGAAAAAAAACCGCAAAAAAATGCTGCCGCCCGTCTGTCACCTTTTAAAACAGCCGTGGGGCTTCCCAGCAGCCTCCTGAACCCGAACGCCAAACCCAAACTTCCGGTTTCGGCATTCACGAGACCTCCGAGAAGCCCCCTGGCTGTTTTAAAAGGTGACAGCCGGTCGGCGGCGCTTCCCAGCGGCCTCCCAAACGCTGAACCCAGAAGTTCGGCAAAAGTTCGGGTTCGGGAGGCCGCTGGGAAACAAACCCGGAAGTTCGGGTTTGGCGTTTGGGTTCAGGAGGACGCTGGGAAGCCCCCCGGTTGTTTCAAAAAGCGACAGCCGGGCGGTGGGGCTTCTCAGCGGCGGCGGGTTCGTAAGAAGAAAAAAGTTCGTAAGAAGAGGCAAAAATTTCCTGAACCCCGGGTTCATATCTCGGGTTGTTCGTAAGACGAGGGGTTCGTATCATGAGGTACCACTGTATTTCACAAGAAGAGTCCTCCACTCGTCTGCTTGCAACAGAATACCTTATACCACCAGACTTGAAATTTTGGGCTGAGACAATTTAGAACTTCACCGTCTTCGATCCAACCGAACCGTAGTACATAAAATTATCTGCTACAATGTCCTACCTGTCAATGAATACTTCAGCTTAAACCACAACAATAGGATGAGTACATAATAGATACAAATTTATGGCAAATCACACCAAACTTGACTGCAGAAAATACGATTTCAGCAACAGAGTGGTCAATGCCTTGTATCCACTACATGACTCTGTGGCTTCTTCCCCAACCTCCCAAAACTTTATCCTTAGACCCTATCAATCTCTTCCCATTCCTAAGAGGTCTTTAAGGAGAGTGCATAGGCACACCAGCATGCCTATAGTCCCTGTCCTAATGTTCCCTTTTATTTGTATCCAGTTCATAGCTATGTTTATACTTATATCCAGAGGTGGGCTGCTAAGGTGGAACATTGACGTGTGCTCACCCCCGTGTCTCTGAGTGGTAGTGGAGTCCAGCGCAATTTTGCTACCTCACCTGTGCAGATAGCAAAATTGCACGCTCAGACGCAGGTACGCCTGTGTTTTGGCGCGGTTTTTTGCTTCTGGAAGCAAAAAAACATGATGAAACACAGGCACACCTGCGTCTCCGCATGCAGTTCTGCTATCTGCACAGGTGCAGTAGCAAAATTGCACTGGACTCCGCTGCCACTCAGAGCCACGGGGCGAGCACATATCACCATTGCATCTTAGCAGCCCACCTTTGCTTATAACTGTTATTTAATGTATGCTTGACGAAAATAAATAAATACAATAAATAGATTTGATCTTGCATTATTTGTTTAGTCTTGGCTGGTGGCGAATGGAGTTAGTGGATTGGCAACCTCCAGTTACAAACAGTTGTTGTTTTCATTCATCACTATAAAGAGAAAGAAATATGGTTCACATGTATCTGTTTACAGAATCTAAATCCTGACACATTTCAAAGAAAAAACTCTTCTTCAGGTTAGTTTTAACATAACTAACCTTAAACAATATGATTATACTCCAAATTGCCCATATGTATATCTGCTTCATATACCTTTCTGATTCAAATTATTGGTTTACTACATGTCCTTCTTGTTTATATCATAGTAAGCCCAGATGAAATTATGACTTAGAAGGCATGAACTCAAGGAGTTTCTCTGGCAGAACAAATAATTTCATGCTTCCTTGTCCCATGCATATTATAGCAATAGGAATGGTTCTGTAGGTATATCAATAACTGTTTTTAATTCTGCTTTACAGCTTATATTTGAAATGTATTCTAACAATTTCAAACTGTTTTCCCTCTGCAATCAAAGATATAATTATGAAGATAAACCAGCATTGAATGCCAATTTGTCAGGATAGGTAATGAAACTGATTTGGCTTCTTTTGAAGATGTCCAAAGGCAGGTGGCTTAAGCTCACCAATTTAGCATAATGAGACTCTTGGGGATAAACAGCTACAACTTTAAGCATCCTCATTATGAGTCCATAAATGTTGTAAGGTTGCACGCTGGAAGAAGTCAGTCTTATATTGTAAGTAAGAGTAAAAATTGGCTATGGACGTTCTGTTGCCAGTTCTATGTTCATTTTTGGCCAATGAGAAGATGGAAATAATATAGTGAATGTATGTTATTTGACTCATACCAATTCATTGATACCAGATTTCAAATTGCTGATTTTGATCTTCAAAGGCCTAGATGACTGGATATTAATTTACTCATACCCTGTTTCCCCGAAAATAAGACGTACCCCGAAAGTAAGGCATGTAAGTGGTTTTGCAGAATTTGCTAATATAAGGCACCCCCCGAAAATAAGGCGTAGTCAAGTTTACATACGGTACGGTGGAAAAACATACGGTACCATTCAAAGCTGTTCAAAGCGGCACCATAATATGTGGGGTGCCCTGCTGGCCCCTTCCATCGCTTTGTACCATCCAGTACAGCAGACACAGTCTGCTGCTGTCTCACTGCCATTACAGTCTCCACTACAGTGTGTAGTACCATATAAGTGCCATCGTTTGTGTGTGTGGGTGCCATACTGACAGGTACCGTACCGTAATCAGTGTACCGTACGGTACACTTTCTTTGGGGGTGTCAGCTTTTCTGCCTGTGAATTTGTCTTATTTGAGAAATATAAGGCACCCCCCGAAAATAAGACGTAGCACAACTTTTGGAGCAAAAATTTATATAAGACAGTGTCCCACAGAGTTGGCCTTCTCCGGGTCCCGTCAACTAAACAATGTCGTTTGGCGGGACCCAGGGGAAGAGCCTTCTCTGTGGCGGCCCCGACCCTTTGGAATCAACTCCCCCCAGATATCAGAGTTGCCCCCACCCTCCTAGCCTTTCGTAAGCTCCTTAAAACCCACCTCTATCGTCAGGCATGGGGGAATTGACATGTTCCTTCCCCCTAGGCTTATAAAATTTGTGTATGGTATGCTAGTGTGTATGATTGGTTTTTAACTTGTGGTGTTCTTAAAATTAATTTAATATTGGATTTGTCTTGTATTGCTGTTGCTGTGAGCCGCCCCGAGTCTGCGGAGAGGGGCGGCATACAAATCTGATTAAACTAAACTAAACTAAACTAAACTAAACTAAACTTATTTTCGGGGAAACATGGTAATATTTTATACTGTAATCCCACCCCCCAACTTTCACAAGATCTTCCGATGACCTTATTTTCTGTATTACACATTATACAGAAGTTAGATTTGTCTTGAATTGTTTCTTCATTGTCAGCTTCAATACAGGTTTGCCAATAAAAGTAGCATATATCGTATCCTTTGGAAAACACTTGATGCTTAACTGCCAATACTTGCTCATTTATTTTTATTTATTTACTTATTTTGTCAATCATGTATAAGATTAAAGTAAATGTATAAACACACATATATAAGACAGTTTTGAGCACAATGGAACATTAGGACAGGGAGGGTAGGCATGATGGTGCACTTATGCACGCCCCTTACAGACCTCTTAGGAATGGGGTGAAGTTGATTGTACACAGTCTAAGTTTAAAGTTGTATTTTCTGCAATCGAGTTTGAATCTGTTGCATGCTCTTGTGTTGTTGCAGTTGAAGCTGAAGTAGCCATTGACCGGTAGGACATTGCAGAATATGATCTTGTGGGCAATACTTGAATCGTGTTTTAGGCGCCGTAGTTCTAAGCTTTCTAGACCCAGGATTGTTAGTCTATTTTAGTAGGATATTCTGTTTCAAGTGGAGGAGTGAAGGGCTCTTCTGGTGAAATATCTTTGGACGTTTTCAAGGGTGTTGATGTCCAAGATGTGGTATGGGTTCCAGACAGATGAGCTGTATTCAAGGATGGGTCTGGCAAAAATTTTGTAGGCTCTTGTAAGTAGTGTGACATTGCAGGAGCAGAAGCTACGTAGGATCAGCTTAACAACTCTAGAAGCCTTTTTGGCGATATTGTTGCAGTAGGCTTTAGCACTTAGGTCATTTGATATTAGTATTCCAAGGTCTTTTACTGAGTGTGTGCTGGCTGTGAGAATTTGTTTATTCAGTTTATATATGAGGTTTGGATTCTTTTTGCCGATGTGGAGGGTAGAGCATTTTCTTTTTGTTATTTTATTGTTTGATCTTTGATATTAATCAACAAAACAATTTGAGATTTCACTTAAATTTTTCACATCAAATTTTATGATAAAAAAATAGGCAACAGTATTTGGGTAATCAGCACCTTTGAACAGAGGCTGGTTCTTTTCTGGTTAAAATGATTGGAGAAAGATAGTAGTCACTGAGCTTTAGTGAAGTAAAATTGGGATTAAGCACAAAATTGAAGACGTAAAGAAAATGCCACTATGGAAGGACAGTTTAAGAAACAGATGAAATAAACGTCTATTTTTGGCCTAAAGCATCAGTTTGAGAAGCGAGAACCTGCCTTGAAGACAGGAGTGTATGGAACACCTTGCAAACGAAGAAAGAAAAATGGCAAGTGGGCATATTCATATACAGAAAATGTATTTTGCTAAAAAGACATGCACATTTCATGCTTCTTCCAAGAGAAGAAGTTGTTTAAAAGCAACGTTGTCAGTAATGCACCAATTCAGGATCCTGGATAGCTATTAAAATATCAGAGCACTCAAGAGTAACCCAAGCAAATCTTGATACAACGATATTATAGTACACTAGGCAGAGCCTTCCAAAACAACGCAAACCTGTCATATTGCATTAGGACTTAGAGGGGTGGAGGTGGTGAAGTGTTCAACCAGGACTCTATTATAGTTTCTTGTTCTTTCACTGCATGAGTTAGAGGGCTGTTTCTGGATTTATCAATTCTTCCAGTGACTCTCTCTCTCGCCCTCTCTCTCTTTAATAACAATAGTTATTAAAGTTTTAAAATGCGAAGATAAAAAATAAGGCAAACTAAAAATATATTATTATTATTATTATTATTATTATTATTATTATTATTATTATTATTATTATTATTATGTCAGTACAACACAATAAATGAGATCACTATGCTGGATTTCGTATTTCAACACCAGTCGGGCGCTTCCCAAGCACCTAGGACTGTGTGATGTAGCGGCAAATTATGTTTGCCAATCCCAATAAAGCAGCCTTTTGCAATTGACAAATGGAGATTTTGTCAATTCCGATGGTTTTCAAATGTCCGCTGAGATCCTTTGGTACTGTGCCCAGCGTGCCAAGTACCACTGGGACCACTTTCAGGGCTTATGCCAGAGTCGTTGCAGCTTGATTTTTAGATCTTCGTATTTCACTAATTTCTCTAGCTGCTTCTCCTCAATTCTGCGGGTCCCCTGGGATTGCGATGTCGATGATCCATACTTTCTTTTTCTCCACAATCAGGATGTCTGGTGTGTTATTCTTCAGAATTCGGTCAGTCTGACGTCGGAAGTCCCACAGTAGTTTTGCTTGCTCATTTTCGACCACTTTTTCGGGCTTATGATCCCACCAGTTCTTTGCCACTGGTAAATGGTAGTTCCAGCACAAGTTCCAGTGGATCATCTATGCCACAGCATCATGTCTATGCTTGTAGTCAGTCTGTGCAATCTATTTATTTATTTATTTATTTATTTATTAATCAGATTTGTATGCCGCCCCTCTCCGCAGACTCGGGGCGGCTAACAGCAATAATAATACTACAATGTAAACAAATCTAATATTTAAGTTAATTTAAAACCCCAATTTAGAAACCAATCATATATGTTGTTGTTGTTGTTGTTGTTGTTATTATTATTATTATTATTATTATTATTATTATTATTATTATTTGTATTCTGCCCAACTCTGGGCAGCTTACAACAACTAAAACATTATTAAAACAATTTAAAACCCAAGTCATATAATCTTATTGTGGCCGGATCTAAAGATGTGTCAATTAATCACAGCCCCCGGTATAAAAGGAAAAAGAAAAAGATGACAAGTGCAGAGAAATAGAAAAAAATATATATAAAGAAAAAAGAAATATTGCAATCCACTTTGAGAATGCTATAAAGCACTGTGAAGTGGTACTGTATTTGAGGTTAAGTGCTACTGCTAAAGAAAAATGACTTCCTCCTCCATTATGATAACTGGCCATGGTTAGTCTAGTGAAGAGAAAGACCACAAGAGACAATATTCCAATATTTGAGGGGCTGCCACAGAAAGAAGGGGGTCAAGCTATTTTTTAAAAGCACCTGAAGGCCAGACAAGGAATAATGGATGAAAACTGATCAAGGAGAGATTCAACCTAGAAATAAGGAGAAATTTTCTGACAGTGAGAACCATCAACCAATGGAACAGAAGTTGCCTTCAGAAATTTTGTGAGCTTCATTACTAGAAACTTTCAAGAAGAGATTGGATTGCCATCTGTCCGAAATGGTGTAGGGCAGTGATGGCAAACCTATGGCACGAGTGGCACATGGAGCCATATCTAGTGACACATGAGCTGTTGCCCTAGCTCAGCTTCAATGTGGCTCCCACAGAGGCTCTTGCAGGGCATTTTTGGCTTCCAGAGAGCCTCTGAGGGATTAGGGAGGGTGGGCCCACCAGAAGTTGGGAAACAGGCCATTTCTGGCCTCCAGAGGGCCTCCGGGGGTGGGGGAAGCTGTTTTCACCCTCCTCGGACATTGAATTATAGGTGTGGGCACTCGCGCATGCACTCAGTCTGCGCCGACATTGTTTTGGCACCCGAGGAAAAAAATGTTTGCCATCACTGGTGTAGGGTCTCCTGCTTGGGCAGGGGACCCGACTAGATGACCTACAAGGTCCCTTCTAATTCTGTTATTCTGATCTAATCAGACAGTACATTGACCATTGCATTATAATGTCTGGGGCTGAAGGCAGGGGGGGAAAGTAGTCCCTATGCCACACTAGCTAAGTAAGAATGGAAAGACAAACAAAAATACACAAACACTTCAAACTGGCTTCAAAAACAGATCAAAATAATAATAATAATAATAATAATAATAATAATAATAATAATAATAATAATAATAGGGGGGAAGAGCCAGCTCCCCCCGGAGATTAGAACTGCCCCCACCCTCCTTGCCTGTCGTATACTCCTTAAAACCCACCTCTGTCGTCAGGCATGGGGGCCTATACAATTTATGTATGGTATGCTTGTGTATATGTCTGTTTTAATAATGGGGTTTTTTAAATTATTAGATTTGTCATAAATTGTTTTATTTTGTTGTGAGCCGCTCCGAGTCTATGGAGAGGGGCGGCATACAAATCTAATAAATAAATAAATAAATAATAATAATAATATAATAATAATAATAATAATAATAATAATAATAATAATAATGATTTATTAGACTTGTATGCCGCCCCTCTCCGAAGACTCGGAGCGACTCATAACAATTATAACAATGTGAAAAATCCAATATTTAAAATACATCTAAAACCCATCATTGAAAACCATGCAACACAATCAAACCATACATAAACTATATAAGCCCGGGGATGTCTCAGCTACCCCACACCGGGTGACATAGGTGGGTCTTCAATAACTTATGAAAGGCCAGGAGGGTGGGGGCTAATCTCCAAGGAGAGTTGATTCCAGAGAGCCGGGGCCGCCACAGAAAAGGCTCTTCCCCTGGGCTCCGACAGACAACATTGTTTAGTCAATGGAACCCGGAGGAGGTCATCCCTGTGGGACCTAATCAGTCACTGGGATTCGTGCGGCAGAAGGCGGTTCCGTAGGTATTCTGGTCCGATGTCATGTAGGGCTTTATAGGTCATTACCAACACTTTGAATTGTGACCGGAAACCAATCGGCAGCCAGTGCAGGCCACGGAGTGTTGACAAAATGTGGGCAAATCTTGGGAAGATAGCTGCGATCTGCACGATCTTCTGCACAAAACAAGTTAAAAGTGGAAGAAATTTAATGGAGAGAAAAAGCACATCTCCATGTGCATTTTAACCATTAATGCAAAAAGCAGCTGTGTCAATAGCGACGGTAATTCCTGTGTCACAGTTTTCCTTCCACCTCCGTTTACTGATGGCATGCCCAATTTAATATTAATGATTCACAGCCAGTCACTGCCGAACCATCTGCAGCCCTGGCACACTTGTGGTTAGGGACCAACGGAGTCTCATTTCATCTTTACAGCTCCTATTGTTGCCAGTGGGAATCGCAGTCTTCCTGATTAAAGTCAGTAAATAGCTGCCGAAGTAAAAATGCAGCTCAGGTCATCCAAACAGAATGTTTCCTGGCGCTTAGCTGGTTCATCTGGAAGATATGGGCTGGTTCCTGCGGCTGCTCTTGAATAAATCACGGAGCCCTGTCTGATGCATGGAAGCATCACAATGGGGAAAACCTGTTACGCAGAAGGCACCGCTGAATTATGAATTGTTAATAAAAGACGAGCATCCCCATCCACGCAGGTTTCCGGAACCAGCTTCGTCTCCCTCTGTTCTGCAATTAATTTGTGCCGACTGCCATATCAGCAATAAAAATCTGGACCTGTGACTTTATGGCAAAATTATTATATGGAGAACCGTGTTTCTCAGAAAATAACTATTCAGTGGCTTGGTGGCATGGGAGAAAATATTAACGGGAACATTACATAGAAACAAAGAAGATTGACGGTAGAATAAGACCTCACGGTCCATCTAGTCTGCCCTAATACTATTTCCTGTATTTTATCTTAGGATGGATATATGTTTATCCCAGGCATGTTTAAATTCAGTTACTATGGATTTACCGACCACATCTGCTGGAAGTTTGTTCCAAGCATCTACTACTCTTTCAGTAAAATAATATTTTCTCATGTTGCTTCTCATCTTTCCCCCAACTAACTTCAGATTGTGTCCCCTTGTTCTTGTGTTCACTTTCCTATTAAAAACACTTCCCTCCTGAACCTTATTTAACCCGTTAACATATTTAAATGTTTCGATCATGTCCCCTCTTTTCCTCCAGACTATACAGATTGAGTTCATTAAGTCTTTTCTGATATGTTTTATGCTTAAGACCTTCCACCATTTTTGTAGCCCGTCTTTGGACCTGTTCAATTTTATCAATATCTTTTTGTAGATGAGGTCTCCAGAACTGAACACAGGATTCCAAATGTGGTGTCACCAGCTGTCTATACAGCGGGATCACAATCTTCCTCTTCCTGCTTGGTATACATCTATCTATGCAGCCAAGCATTCTACTTGCTTTCCCTACCACCTGACCGCACTGTTTACCCATTTTGAAACTGCCAGAAATCACTACCCCTAAATCCTTCTCTTCTGAAGTTACATGTTATACCAGGGAAAGTGATGACAATTTGCAAGGACAGGATGAATAATATCCAATAAATATAAAATCTTGCTGGTCCTGAAGGACAGCAGAGTTTTGTTTTTTAAAAAGAAAAATTTGTAGCTGTTCACGGATCTTGAGGATCGAGAGATGGTTGTGGTGCAGTGCCCTAGGTCCGTGTACCTGAGTCTGATAGTGGGGAGGTCAGAGGGGATATTGTATCAGAAGCTGAAAGCCAACCAGGGCCCTTAGCACCTCCTGAGATGCACATGAGTGACTCAAGAGACGAGGGGGATGCTAGGACGTGCAGAGCTGCCAGAAGGCAGGAGTGGCTAAGCAAGAAGAGGTCTCTGCGTGTATAGATCTGTAGAACAATTGGCGACGCCCTTGGACTATTTAAGGCTTAGCCACATGATGCTTCAGTGCAGAAATCAACTTTCATTATGTTCCAGCTGTTCGCTCGGACTTCTCTCTTTGAATATTATTGTTTCAATTATGAATTACAAACTGGCAAGTTGGACTAAATGTCTCCATGCTTCCTGCCAACTCAGAGTGAGTTTGTGGATGAGATCTGTTTGATCAAAGAAAGGATCTGTTTGTTTTGCTTTCTGTTTGGACTCTGGCCAAACTGACATTGAGACACTGAGATTGCCGATCAGAAAGATTTCAGGAGTTCAAATCCCTAGCACCACATAATGGAATGAGCTTCCGTTACTTAGAAACATAGAAGACTGATGGCAGAAAAAGACCTCATGATCCATCTAGTCTGCCCTTATACTATTTTTTGTATTTTATCTTAGGATGGATATATGTTTATCGCAGGCATGTTTAAATTCAGTTACTGTGGATTTACCAACCACGTCTGCTGGAAGTTGGTTCCAAGCATCTACTACTCTTTCAGTAAAATAATATTTTCTCATGTTGCTTTTGATCTTTCCCCCAACTAACCTCAGATTGCGTCCCCTTGTTCTTATGTTCACTTTCCTATTAAAAACACTTCCCCCCTGAACCTTATTTAACCCTTTGACATATTTAAATGTTTAGATCATGTCCCCCCTTTTCCTTCTGTCTTCCAGACTATACAGACTATACAGCTTCTGCCAACCCAGCACTTCGAAAGCACGTAAAAACAATGCAAGTAGAAAAATAGGCACCACCTTTGTTGGGAAGATCCTATGCACTTTCAGAGTTTAGCCATGCGAGCCACATCTCCATGGAGATATCTTTGGACAGCCCTGGCTCTTCGACTTTGAAACAGAGGTGAGCACTGCCCCCTAGAGTCGGGAACAACTAGCACGTAAGTGCGAGGGGAACCCTTACCTTTCTACAAGCACAAGTAAATTTTATGCAACGAATAAAGGAGGAACATTATGACAGAAGGCATCATATCTGCTACTTGTTCCATCAGATTATGAAACAAAAAAGAACGTTGAAAATAAACCTGCCTCCTAAATCTGTTGCCTTTATAGCTGTTTTGAACATATGTGTCTGTAGAGTACATATTATTTTATGTAGCTAACTCAACCTAGATGTTTTGTATGCAGGTTCTTCTTATTTATTTCTTTTCTTTTTCTAGGCAACATTATGGAGTCAACACACTTTGCTATGCACTTCATGAAACAACATGTTATTTTAAAGCAACTAGGCCCTGACATATGTTGTTTTTTATATAACATTTATTTAAAATGCAGAAATGCTTATATAACGCTCTTTAAAGTACGCCAACTTAATCATACTTTTACCAGTGGGAGAATGATGGATGACAACAGATTCCAATCATGGTTAATATCTATGCTGTGTCAAAATTTGCTTTAGTGAATGTCAGTATTTTCATTTTAAAAAGCTTTCTGATAGTTAGCTGAGGATGGAGGTGGAGTATTTTTTATTTATTTACTTACTTACTTACTTACTTACTTACTTACTTACTTACTTACTTAATTACTTACTTAATTACTTACTTGATTTATTTGATTTGTATGCCGCCCTTCTCTATAGAATCAGGGCGGCTCACAGCATACAATAAGACAATTCATAACAAATCTAATAAATTTAAAAAACATTTTAAAAAACCCTTTATTAAACCAGACATACACACAGACACACCATACATAAATTATATAGCCTCGGGGGAGGGAGGGGGAATGCCTCAATTCCCTCATGCCTGATGGCAGAGGTGAGTTTTAAGGAGTTTATGGAAGGCAAGGAGGCTGGAGGCAGTTCTAATCTCCGGGGGGAGCTGGTTCCAGAGAGTCGGGGCCGCCACAGAGAAGGCTCTTCCCCTGGGACCTGCCAGACGACATTGTTTAGTCGACGGGACCCGGAGAAGGCCAACTCTGTGGGACCTAAAAGTACAATAACCATGACAACCACAGTGATTCACTTAACAGCTGTGTCAAGAAAGGTCATAAAGTGGAACAATGTTCATTTAACTGCCTCTCTTAGCAACGTAAATTTTGGGTTCAATTGTGGTCATAAGAGAAGGAATCATAAAGTCAGATTACACAATAGTAATACAGAAATGGACCAAAAAGTAATTGAATAGCAAGATTGAAAATCAATAGTGACTATACTTTGCAGGCAGAAATTTTCGCATCCATGGACCAGCCCTTGTTATGGAATAAATGAGGAATTTCTGCTTGCAAAGCATAGATTAGATTATTATTAGAGTTGGAAGGGACCTTGTAGGTCATCTAGTCCAACCCCCTGGTCAAGCAGGAGTCTCTATACCATTTCAGACAAATGCCAGTCCATTCTCCCTTTGAAAGTCTCAAGTGTTGGATTCAACTCAAGGGATAAAATAATAACAGTACAAAAGATATTCTTCCCCTCTTCAATTTTTTCTTTTTTCCCCCCTTCCAACAATCCTGTTACATTCCCTTTAACAATGTCAATGTACTGTACTTCATTCTCCTTACATATGCTCTTTACCTAATATTGTTTTTTGTTTTTTTTAACAAAAGGAGCAGCTGCCTGCAAGACATTTTCCTTTATCCCCCCCTCCTTCCCTCTGGATACTCTTTTGTTCCTCATTTTTCACTGTTTATCTGTGAATTTTTATTTTTATTTGTGTTTTGCAGAGGGGTTGCTTTGCTTAAATCAATCAGCAAAGTAATTTGCACTTCTAAATTCCATCAAGGGCCATCCCTCTGAAGCCTGGAAAGCTGGAGAAGACTGCTGGAAAGATTAAAATGTTAAACCTTTATGGTGTGGGTGGATATTTTTTTTTGAAAAAGAAAAGTTTGTACAATGTCATGCAGAAAATGTCTGGACACACTTTCTGAGCCAAACAGTAACCTACAGGCCAAGTTAAAAATGAGCATGGATGGAATTAGCACTTCTCTTTTAACTGTGCCTGTATATTTGTTAGTCATGCCTAAAATGCTTCCATTTGAATACAACTTCCCTATAGCTAAATCCACTGGAGAGGCATATTCACCCTGGTAGGTCTTGGATTTCTTTTGAATTATTTGAATGTACAGCTCAGTCCTGTTCTCACTCGAACCCCAGAGGTACCATTTGAGAAATGTCTACCACAACAGATAAGAACTGAAACCTTTTAGAATAGCAGAAGCCAAAGGAGAAAGACTATTGAATCATCTACCTCAAAGGTCTCTTTTGACCTGGATAACTGAGAATCTCCATAGATGTTGAATTTCTAAATGGTCTACTAAATAATAATAATAATAATAATAATAATAATAATAATAATAATAATAATAATAATAAATTTATTGTCAGTCAAAAAACTAATTGTCATTGGCAATGAAAGTTGTACATAAAATCAGAATAGGTAAATTTAAAAATAAAATAAAAAATAGAATAAAAAATAGAATAAAATGTTCCACCCACTACAAATTCCCCACCCTGAACCACTCAAACATCTACAAGACAAACCGAGTAATATTGTCCAACAGTTCACTGATGTGAACATATGTGTTCTGCCGGCGTGTTTCAACCGCCCGTAATTACAGGGTAATTAGTCCAGGAAGAGACATACCACACGATAAAAGGAAAACCCAAAAGTTTTTATAAACAGAAAAACAGAAACAGATCCCTTTTTAAACGTCAAAGGGATTTTCTGGTACACACAAGGCACAGGTTAAATGCAATCCAATTGCTCACCCAATAACTGGGAAATTGAGTCCAATTCTAAAGTCCAGAGAGTCCATACACAATCTTGAACAGCACAAAAACCACGATCTTGACGAAACAATGAATCAGATAAACTGCCATGAGGCTAAAACACCAGGTTGCACTTTTATCTATAGCACTAATTACAGCAGCCCCACCCAACCACAGGTGGCCTCATTTTCTCTTATAATAATCCTTTAGTTGTTGTCTCCTATGCATCACTCTACGCATGCATGGATGTGTCATTAATTCTTGTTCAGAATCCAGGGATGACACAGATGATTGATCTCCTCCCGGGCTGTCTGCCAAACTCCCCTCTTCCCTGTCACTCACGCTTCCTTGGTCAGAGGAGGCTTCATCGGCAGATTCCACCGGGAGCAAAACAGGCCTGCGGCATGTGGATGTTTCCCCCACATCCACCTGCACATTCCTTGGAGCAGGAGCTGGGCCAAGCTAACCACAACACATATGATTTGAATTAAAACAGAAATTGAATATTTTCAGTGGTATTTCTGATTTATGGGTCAGATATAATGAGGAGCTACAGTATATGTTTCCACTAAGTAAACCAGTTGAACTTTGACAAACATTGGTCTATACTTACAGAAGACAACCAGATTAGATATTTGGATGTAAAAATTACATTTATGTAATGCATGATATGTAAATTTAATAGAACACAACTGGCAAATTATATTACCTTACAGAAGAATGTAAATGAGGGTTTCCAAAAAATGTAGTAAACTTCATCCTACAATGTTGGGGCAAAAAACATTGTTAAAGGTATTAAAATAATGTGTGGGGTTTTTTTTTTACTCTTGAGTGTTCAATCTTTTATCTTAAAGTTTGACAAAAAGAAAAGACAGTGACCTTATGCTTTTTTCAGAATCATAAAACCTCTATGCTAATCTAATTTTATTATTAAATTTCCCATGTGGAAGAGGTGGTTTTAACTGCATTAAACTCCGTTAAATATTCCCAATTTTTATCATCTGTAATTTCATTCTCAAAATGGAACAAAATAAAGCTTTCTAAAAATAAGAACCTAATTTCAATACAAGAAATTAAATTAAAATATAATTTTGTTTGTTTGTTTAGTATTTGGTGTGTTTCGCTCGTCATATGTTGCTTGGAATTCGAAGCTCATCTTTCTTTAGCTAAGATAATGTTGGAAATTGTGGAAGAAAATTAACCAAATGATGAAGAATTTTAGGGATTCCACTTTGACAACTTCTGAACTCTAGTTGAAAACCACTGATCTAGTTACATTTGTCACCAAAACACTTTATAAATTGAAAAATAAGTTTTACTTTCCCCCCTCACTGGTTACAAATTGACTCTAAATAATGTATCCTTGTGTTCAGCATCTAGGGCTAATATTAATTCAACGAAACCTCCTCAACAATTGGTTATAGTCAATAGCTAATGAGAAGATATTGTATTAGTTGGTACTGCAGAAGTTTATTTTATTTATTTTATTTTATTTATTTGATTTTTATGTTGTTAATAAACAACAACAACAACGAGTTGGAAGGGACCTTGGAGGTCTTATTTATTTTTATTTTTATTTTATTTATTCATTTGTCCAATACACAATACATATGGAAGAGAATAGATATGAAGTAATATGGTGTTGATTTGGTGTTGATTTGGGACAGAGGAAGGATAAGGTGATGAGGTGTCTTCCAGGAGCCACTGCCCACAGGGACAGCAGGCGGATTACAAACATTGTCAGGGCTGTGAGTAAAGATAATAAAGTTGATGTGGTGGTGCATCTTGGCACAAACGATCTGTCCCAGAGAAATGTTAATGTAGTAAAAAGAGATTTTCAAAGTCTAAGTGTGGAGCTGGGTAAAATAACTGATTCAGTGACTTTCTCAGAGGTGTTACCGGTTTGTGGCCAGGAGGGTAAAACAAGTTGTATCAGAGAGTTTAATGTGTGGTTAAGGCAGTGGTGTAAAGCTGAAGGTTTTGGTTATGTAAGTCATGATGTCAGTAGATGGTCTAATAGGGAGTTGTTTAAGAGGGATGGTTTGCATCCATCATACAGAGGTACCCAGGTGCTCGGTGAGGAATTCAGAGCTTTTTTGGACAGGCATTTAAACTAGGTAAAGGGGACAGAGATGTACCAGATGTGGAGGATTTCTGTCCCCGACCAATGAGGATACATCAGTTTCTGGAAGCTTATGAAAAGGGAGCTGAAAATAAAATAGATGTAGTTGTTGATGATAAGGGGCAAACTAATAATGAAAATAATGTTCTTCGGGTAATGTGCACGAATGCTCGAAGCTTGAGCAACAAGCTCTGTGAGTTAATGGCCATAATATCTAGAGATAATTTGGATCTGGTTGCCATAACTGAGACATGGTTTAAGGATTCCAATGAATGGGAAATATCCATACCAGGATATACACTGTATAGGAAGGATAGAATAGAGAGAAGGGGAGGTGGAGTAGCCATTTATGTTAAAGAAAGTCTAAAAACAATACTAATTCAAAATACATGTAAAGATCTGGAGACCCTCTGGATTTGCATGCAAAATAAAGACGGTTCTGTCATTAGAATTGGGGTGATCTATAGGCCTCCAGGGCAATCTGAGGAACATGACAACAAGATGGTGGATGAGATTACCCTAATGGCAGTAAAGGGAGATATTGTGGTTATGGGTGATTTCAACATGCCTGATGTTGACTGGAATATCCCCAGTGCCCTTACATGCAAAAGTAAGAATATAGTAGAGGCCTTTACAGGAGCAGCTATGGCACAGCTAGTTAAGACACCAACTAGAGGGGAGAATATTCTAGATTTAGTTTTTACAAATGGGAATCGGGTTTCAGAGGTCAGGGTGGGAGAAAATTTAGGTTGCAGCGACCATCTATGTTTGTGGTTTGATGTAAAAACTGATTGTGAGCAATCCTATATTGCAACCAAAGTATTGGATTTCAGAAAAACAAATTTTAATGCAATGGGGGAATATTTAAATAATGAATTAAAGGGGAGGGATAAAATGGCAGGAGCGAGCACCCAGTGGACTGTATTAAAAAAGGCCATCTTAAAAGCCACAAGACTTTATGTAAAGCAAGTAACTAAAGGTAAAAGGAAGAAGAAACCGCTATGGTTTAGCAATGATGTAAGGGCTATAGTCAATGAAAAAAAGGCTGCCTATAGGAGGTATAAAGAGTCTGGAAGTATAGCTGATAGAGAGGTGTATAAAATGAGACAGAAGGAGGCGAAACAGATAATATATGCTGCTAAAGCCTCAAAAGAGGAAGAAATAGCAAAATCTGTAAAGAAGGGGGATAAAACCTTCTTCAGATATATTAGTGATAGGAAGAAGAAAAACTGCAGCATCACAAAGCTTAGTACCGGGAATAATACATGCATTAATGGGAATAAGGAGATCGCTGACCATTTCAATAGCTACTTCTGTTCAGTTTTCTCAAAGGACACCTTACAAAATAATACTATAGAGGGATATAGCATTGCTTCCAGCTGTACGGATTCAGCTCCAGTGATCTTAGAAGCCGATGTCTTAGAAGAACTTGAAAGATTAAAGATAAATAAGGCAATGGGTCCAGATGGCATCCATCCCAGAGTTCTTAAAGAACTCAGATCTGTCATTGCTACCCCCCTGACTGATTTGTTTAACCAATCCCTGTTAACAGGAGATGTTCCTGAGGATTGGAGAATGGCCAGTGTTGTGCCTATCCACAAGAAGGGCAGTAGAGAAGAAGCTGGAAACTACAGGCCAGTTAGCTTGACATCAGTTGTAGTTAAAATGATGGAGACTCTACTCAAAAAGAGGATAAATCAGCATCTAAAAAACAATAACTTATTGGACCCAAATCAGCATGGCTTTACTGAAGGCAAATCGTGTCAGACTAATCTCATTGAGTTCTTTGACTATGTCACAAAGGTGTTGGATCAAGGTGGTGCCGTGGATATTGCCTATCTGGACTTCAGCAAAGCCTTTGATACGGTTCCACATAAAGAGCTGATAGATAAATTAGTGAAGATTGGACTTAATCCCTGGATAGTTCAGTGGATTTCAAGCTGGCTGAAGCATAGACATCAGAGAGTTATTATTAATGGCGAGTATTCTGAGCAGAGACAGGTTACAAGCGGTGTGCCACAAGGGTCTGTTCTGGGTCCTATTCTTTTTAATATGTTTGTGAGTGACATAGGGGAAGGTTTGGTAGGGAAGGTTTGCCTATTTGCCGATGACTCTAAAGTGTGCAATAGGGTTGATATTCCTGGAGGGGTCTGTAATATGGTAAATGATTTAGCGTTACTAGATAAATGGTCAAAGCAATGGAAACTGCAGTTTAATGTTTCCAAATGTAAAATAATGCACTTGGGGAAAAGGAATCCTAAATCTGAGTATTGCATTGGCAATTCTGTGCTAGCAAAAACTTCAGAAGAGAAGGATTTAGGGGTAGTGATTTCTGACAGTCTCAAAATGGGTGAGCAGTGTGGTCGGGCGGTAGGAAAGGCAAGTAGGATGCTTGGCTGCATAGCTAGAGGTATAACAAGCAGGAAGAGGGAGATTGTGATCCCCTTATATAGAGCGCTGGTGAGACCACATTTGGAGTACTGTGTTCAGTTCTGGAGACCTCACCTACAAAAAGATATTGACAAAATTGAACAGGTCCAAAGACGGGCTACAAGAATGGTGGAAGGTCTGAAGTATAAAACGTATCAGGAAAGACTTAATGAACTCAATCTGTATAGTCTGGAAGACAGAAGGAAAAGGGGGGACATGATCGAAACATTTAAATATGTTAAAGGGTTAAATAGGGTTCAGGAGGGAAGTGTTTTTAACAGGAAAGTGAACACAAGAACAAGGGGACACAATCTGAAGTTAGTTGGGGGAAAGATCAAAGGCAACATGAGAAAGTATTATTTTACTGAAAGAGTAGTAGATCCTTGGAACAAACTTCCAGCAGACGTGGTTGGTAAATCCACAGTAACCGAATTTAAACATGCCTGGGATAAACATATATCCATTGTAAGATAAAATACAGGAAATAGTAAAAGGGCAGACTAGATGGACCATGGGGTCTTTTTCTGCCGTCAGTCTTCTATGTTTCTATGTTTCTATGTAATATAGTCCAACCCCCTCCTTAAGGAAATTATCCTACACTACTTCCGACAAATGGTTATCCAACATCTTTTAAACTTCCAGTGTTGGAGCATTCACAAGCTTTTTCACAGATTACCATATATACTCCAGTATAAATCGAGATTTTCAGCACAAAAATGTGCTGAAAAAATCCAACCTCGACTTATACTAGAGTCACTAACTTTCACTGACCTGAAAACTTCCCTGCAGCATTTTCCAAAGCTCCACAGTTCCCATGTGAAAGGCAGGCAGGAAGGAAACCTCAGGGCTGGCAACACTAGGTTTTTTTTCTCTTTCAGCTCTTACTACACCCCTCATCTGCCTGATTGGCAGCAGGCTGAACCAATCACAGTTCCCCCTCTACACAGAAAGGAGGCACTGTCTGATTGGCAGCAGACTGAACGAATCACAGCTCCTCTACAGGAAGCACTGGGGGAAAGAGCGGGAGGGTTGAAGAGATTTTTCAGAACAAGGAATCACGGCTTTTCCTTCTGATCAAGCCAGCAACAATATTTTACAAGTACCAGTAAATAAAATATACAAGTAAAATGTAAGTTACCCATTTAAATTTGATTAATTCCTAGTAAAAGAAGAGGTTATTTTGTCAGAAAATGTTGCTTCAAGTGGGGATAACTGTGTGAAATTAAACTTTTTCTTCCAACTATACTTATCATACCCAAGAGGATTGTTAATGCTGACTTGTTTAAAACAATACAAAGGTTAGGATAATATAATAGTATGAATTTTGTCATTAATCATTTGTTCTACATAATTAATATGGATAGATTTACCTTTTTTTAGAGTATGGTTTCTCCTTATGCAAGATAAATATCATGTAGAAGAAAGATTTTACAATTAATGATTAAGTAACCTCCAATTCTTATTTACTGATCTATTGAGATAGTAATGATTTTAACTTATGAAATGTGTTTTAAATGGAAAATCTGAATATTTATCATATGGAAGTTTGATTTAAGCAATTGTTTTGAAAGAATATATGAAATCCCGATTATAATGATATTATAATGAAGATTAAAATAACAGGTTTTAAGATTAAGATAACATTCCTAAAGATATTTTAAGAGGTTTTTGGAATTTAAAAAAAGAAAGATTTTGGAAGGGGAGGAAGAAAGGTGCAAGAAATAAAAAAAACATTTTGGAAGGAAAAAAGTTACATAATAATAATAACAACAGAGTTGGAAGGGACCTTGGAGGTCTTCTAGTCCAACCACTTGCCTAGGCAGGAAACCCTACACTACTTCAGACAAACTTCCAGTATTAGAGCATTCACAACTTCTGGTGGCAGGCTGTTCCACAGATTCATTGCTCTAACTGTCAGGAATTTTCTCCTTAGTTCTAAGTTGCTTCTCTCCTTGTTTAGTTTCCACCCATTGCTTCTTGTTCTGCCCTCAGGTGCTTTGGAGAATAGGTTGACTCTTTCTTCTTTGTGGCAAACTCTGAGATATTGGAAGAATGCTATCATGTCTCCCCTGGTCCTTTTTTTCATTAAACTAGATATACCCAGTTCCTGCAACCGTTCTTCATATATTTTTTTATTCTCCTACAAAACCTATTTTAAGAAGCTACAATAGAAGAATATTCCATTTTTATAAGTTACCAGTAGCCACTGTATTTTACACCCTGTCAATAAGTTTTCCCAGTTTTTGTGGCAAAAGTAGGTGCCTAGGCTTATAATCTGGTCGATTTATACTCAAGTATGTAGGGTAATTGTTCTAACTGTCGGAAAATCTCTCCTTAGTTCTAAGTTGCTTTCTCCTTGATTTTTTCCACCCATTGCTTCTTGTTCTACTGTCAGGTGCTTTGAAAAATAGTTTGACTCCTTCTTCCTTATGGCAACCCCTGAGATATTGGAACACTGCTATCAAGTCTCCCATAGTCCTTCTTTTCATCAGACTAGACATACCCAGTTCCTGCAACGGGTTTTCATATGTTTTAGCTTCCAGTCCCCTAATCATCTTTGTTGCTCTTCTCTGCACTCTTTCTAGAGTCTAAACATCTTTTTTACATTGTTGTGACCAAAACTGAATGCACTATTCCAGGTTTGGCCTTAAGAAGGCATTATAAAGTGGTATTAACACTTTGTGTGATCTTGTTTCTACCCCTCTGGTCTCTTAATGCAGCCTAGAACTATGTCGGTTTTTTTAGCAGTAGAACCACACTTCTGGCTTATATTTAAGTGATTGTCCACCAGGACTGTAGTGGAGTTAAAGATGTATATCTCATGTATTTAAAGTGTTGGAGGAAAATCATATTGGGTCACTTCATGTTTGCTTTTACAATTTAGTTGATATAACTCCTTGCAGCTTTACACTTGAATTTTCTATAATCAAATTCTCAAAACAAATTAACCAGTGTGATGAAAAAAAACAAATAACAATTGGAATATGATCACAAAGTCAAGAGTGTCTTAAAACCATTTCGATGCAGTATCATACAGGCTAAGTTTGAGTGTTTCATTATGTACTTATGATACTATTAACTATTTTAGTTCATTTGGATAGAAAGGGGGAGGTGTTTCTTTTAATTACGGGCTATCCAGCATGGCCTAGTGTTCTGTCTGGGTTTTCCCAGACCTCAACACCAACTGAAAAAACAGCCAGACACTCTGGTAAAAGCCAAAAGTATTTTATAGCTGGAAAAAATAAGCACAAAGGAAAACCTGTCTTCACAACAGACAGGCTAGAATACGTTACAGCAGGGTCCTGATGTCCAGTCAATCCCACAAGCTTCTTGCTGGCACACCCCCCCAAGGTTTCAATAGTCCAAGGCACAAACCAGGATTGTAAGCCACCAAAGTTCACAGACAGGTCTCACGAATCTCCAAGATAAAACTCCACAAGCCAGGAAGGGTGGGTCCGCCTTTTATCCTTTCCCAAGCACCACACCCAAACCCAGCTGTGACCTCTAATGCTGGAAATACCTAGCCAATTGAGTCCGTCTCTGATTAGCTCGCCTTTGTCGCATATCTATGATGTCTTGAGCATTTTCCCCTAAGGAATCCAGGCTGCTTGCTGGGGAGAGCTCCCCCTGGTGGGACTCTGGCTGTCCTTCTTCTTCAGCCTGGGATTCTTCTTCGTCTGTCTGCACCTCCTGTTCCTCAGCCTCTCCCTCTGAGCTGGAAATCGACAAAAGGTCAGCCATTCCCGGAGGGGTCCCAGACTGAACCACAACACCTAGTATTCAAATTATATTTTAGAGGGGGCTGTCCAAAATAGCAGCTGTGTTCTTAAATTTGGCAGGCTTCATAAGCTCATTATATTATGTGCAAATCTCCAACAAATCCTGATTTTAAAAGTGGGACTTTTCTTGATATGTCCATTGCAATTTTCCTGGTGACAGTATGGTTTGCCATTGACTTCTGGGATTTTTTTTTCTACTTTCCAATTAATAACCCCTGGTGATCTTCTCTTCATGTACTAATGAAGATTGGCATTGCTAAGCTTCTGAATCAGGACAAGGTCAGCCAGCTTCTACCACCTGCTGAAGTAAAAATGTCCTTGACTCAAGGTCAACTGGCAACTGACTGCATCAGGTTTTCTGGGAAGTATTTCATTTCATTTGGATGCTGGTTTATAGCATGCTACATCCACGGTCTCTTGCCAGCTCCAGGTCATTTTTCTCTGTCTTAGATTGTTAAGCAGGATCAGAAAGGGATGTGTTGCACCAAGAATATCCTAAATTGGAAAACTGAAATAAAAATTCCAGAAAGTAATGTGCTGTACTGCTGTCACAAAACCTGCACTGGATATGGTCATGCGGTTAGCAGAAGTTGATTAACTTTATTTTATATTAAAATAAAAGTCAACATAGCTTGGGTCTACTTAGCAAAACTAGTTCACCGATTGCCAGGAGGTTACTAAAATAAATTATTTACAGTGTCTCTATTTTCATGGCCACATTTTCAGGAATAGCCAAGTATAGGGTCTCCTTTCCTGGCTCAAATTGAGCTAAAAAATTGATCAGCCATCTAACAGTTAAGGCTGATGTTCCTAGCTTATATCCCCTTGGGGTTTATGAATATTGACCAGAAATCTTGTGTTATAAATAAAGTCTAACTCATAATAAAACCTGCAATAAATTTGCCTGTGTTGGCAAGGTTTCCTCTGCGGACAGTTATTCTGTCCTGCAATGGTGACCTTCTCAGGGAATATACATGTCATTAAATATTAAAAAATAAACAAAATTGTCACAGTGTAGGTATCTGTGCGGTTTGTTTCCAATATAAGGTAGCTTCCATAAAATTGGTCAGCATGAACCTTCTTTTTTCAAAAATTTCTGGTGTGGCTGTCATCATAAATCAGTACAAAAGGGATAACCTGAGATATATATCGTGTATTCAATTTGATAGTGTCTATATGGACATAGAGTTGCCTTTATAGTGCTGGGATAATTTGGAATCTTCCCTCCAAGGTGGCTGAAGGAATAGCATTAAAAGGAATCCAGCACAATTTTTTTCTGACTCTGAGGTTAGTGCTCTAGCACACTTGGCATTAATTAGAATTAATAGCAAAAGATCTTTGTTAATGGAAGAATTTGTAACCTTGTTCCATAGGGGTGAAATTGAATCAAAGAAATTGAATACCAGGAAAATGTACATAAACTTCTCTGCTAGAGGTTGCAGAATTGAGCAATAATCTATGCCACAGCTACTCTCCCCAAAGGTTGCATGTTGGTCCCTTAAGATGTGCTCTAGGTCCATCCATTCACCCAACCAATTACATAAATCCCTTGCATACAGTTTACAAATTATATTTAAGAGGCTTAAGTAGTTTTCTTCTATATTTTCTAAGATTGGGAGAACTATTGCAGTAATCTAGTCTTCTGGGAAGTTTGCAGTATTATTGATGTCGTAAATAAGAATGTGAGGATTGTAATGTACCAATCTATTTTGGCCTTTATTAATTTTGCTGATGTAAGTTCACAGCTGGGTACTTTCTTTTCCTTTGGCTTTTGTTTTCATCTATTTCATTTCAGGGAGTGTTATTGGAAGCACCTTGGCAAATCTTTAGAAGATCCTCTTAAGAGTGGCCTATGAGAATTAGAAGAATCATATAAGGGTTAAAGATGTGGTTCATAAGAATCCACAGGTGTACCATAAGTTAACTGGCTGAGGAATGCTGGGAGTTGAATTTCACGTATTTTAAAGTTGCTAAGTTTGAAAAATACTGATCTAGAGGGCTCTGTGTTGGAGCTGGCCTTAACGAGCTTTTAAAAAATTGAAGAACCTTTCCACTTCACCTCTTGTATTAGCTTCTGCCAGTGGCCAAATGGGAGTCTTATTTCTACTCAGAAGTCTCTTCTATCTCTTTTTAGTGTTCATTAAGGTCCTCCAGGAAGTAGTTGAGGTTTTTCCTTTGCAGCAGTTAAAAGTTCTTAATCAGAGTGGGGTTTTTTGCTTTGGTTTTTTTGACACTCTGTCAAATCATTGGCAGTAAATATTTTTTTTCCTTAACCTCGTAGCCTTCTCAGATGACTGTGGATGTAGAGTTAGTTTGCATTGTAATATATTTTTCTCCTTCCACAAAATCTTTATCTTTCGTTTAGCTATCATAGAAGGAAAATAGTAAGGCATCTTGCCTTAAGAGACTAGATGGAAATTTATCTATTCATATTAAAGGCAAGTGATCATATGCAGGACTAGGCGTAATTTCCAAAATTTCCCCAAAATCGATAAAGTAATTAAATGACCCTTGTGTTCATATTAAAAAGCAACTGTGTTCTCTTTGCTGCTGATGTAAAACTATTCAACACCCCCAACAATACTGCTACCCTTTAAAAAGACCTTGACTGAATAGTCAAAAATAGACCTTGTCAGAATAGTCAAACAAGTGGCAACTTCAAATCTCAACCAACAAACGCTCTGTCTTGTATATTGGGGAAAAATATAACATACAGAATATAAAATACAAACTGGGTGGACATGACCTTGTACAGGACCTCTGTCAAAAACCTTGGAGTACTCATCTTTAATGATCTAACTGCCAGAGCCCACTGTAACAATATTGGGGGGGGGGGATCATTAAGAATTGTTAACCTAATACTGTATTGTGTAGCTTTTTCTTTGGTAATATTGCACTGCTAACTAGAGCATGCAAAACATTTGCTAGACCAATTATTGAATACAGCACATCTGTTTGGAATCTGCACTGCATATGGGACATCAATGCAATTAGAGAGTCCAGAAATATTTCACCAGAAGAGTCCTCCACTCCTCTACTAGCAAAAGAATACCTTATAACACCGGATTTGAAATTTTGGGCTTAGACAATTTAGAACTATGCTACTTTCAGTCTGACCTAAGCATAGTACATAAAATTATTTACTATAATGTCCTACCTGCCAGTGACTACAGCACCACATGAGCACACAATAGATACAAACTTAAGGTAAATTGCACCAAACTCAATTGCAGGAATATATTACCTCTGTGCTTTCTTCCCTAAAGCCCCAAAATTTTACTCTTAGACTATCAACTGTTGATCTCCCCATTCCTAAAAAGTATGTGTTGTGTTTGGGCCTGGGCCAGCCGTTGCCCCCACAGATGGGGAGATGCAGCACACAGTGACTGTGAAAGCCTGGCTGACAGCCAGGAAGATGTAGCAGACAGTCAGGAAGATGTGGCAGAGAGCCAGGAGGATTTAGCGGACAGCTCAGGGGAGGTGGCTGGCAGTTCTTGGGTCAGTTTGTCCTCTCTCAGTTCGTCTGCAGGGCAATATATTAATTTACGCAACCGAAGGGCCTTACAAAGAAGGGATCGCTTTAAAAAGTATGATAAGGCATGATAGGTGCACCTGGGCTGGGTGTGGTTCCCTTAAATGAAGGCTAACGGCATAAAAAGGGAACAGGGGCCAAGGCAAACTGTGGCTGTTTATCTGGGTGGTTTGTGTGGCGTCGTTGTTCCTGCTTTGAAGTTTCTGCTCTTGGATTTCAACTCAGCGTTGTGGGAGTTGAAAACTCTGGGACAAGCTGCTGCTTTCGTGCTGTGAGAATTCAGAGACCTCTTGGAACATTTGTGACTTTTGTATTTGTTTGCTTTTTCATGAACTTTGTAGCTGGCTGAATTTTCAACTCAACCCGTGTTTTACTCCTGAAAGTAAGGACCGTTTTCTTTAGACTTTTTCTTTTCTGTTTAATACAAGTTTGCTGACTAACTATGCACGTGTGTGTCTGACCTTCTTTCCTGGACCGTTAATCATTGCTTGAGGCCGGTCAGGCAGAACAGTATGTAAGGGGCATGTCTAAGCCCACCAATGTGCCTACCTGTTAGGACTCAGTCCAAAACAGTTGGGTTGGCAACATATAAACTGAACTATGTCTGATTTGCTGAGGCATTGCAGACTGCCACAGGAGGGAGCTAGAGTTCATAGCTTATTTTTCTGAGTCACTCTCTTTGTTTCTCTTTGACTGCTCACTGTTAGGTTAGCTCTGCAATCTCTCTGTATTGTAGTTTTGTATTATAGCTAAAATGTGTTTAAGCTTGATATCTTTGTTACTGATTATTGCAAAGACAGCTGGTAAGAAAGACTTTGTATTTAATAATATTTGGATTGTTATTCTGACTATTATGTGTATGATTTTGGACTGTTTATAGGAACATGCCATTTCTCAAAGTAAACTTTAATTCAAGTTAGTACATCTGTGTGTGGCTGAGTAGTTATTTACAACTAATCTCAATATAAACGTTTCTGTGTGCGCACAACCTTGGTAAATAAAGATTACTCTGCTCATACATTTACACTACCACCCCTGTCCTAATGTCTCTTTTTATTCGTATCCATGTCATGTATGAATACCACATTTACAAATATATTTGTTATCTAATACATGCTTGACAAATAAATAAATAAAATAAATTGCCACTTTTTAAAAAAATTCAAAATGAGCTGTTTTGTCTGTTTGCCTGAATTCTTCTCTTGTATTTTCCCAACTTTATTTTGGGAGTTTTTTATGTATTCAGCATCGTTTATGACCCATTCATTTCTCAGAGGAACATTATGTTCATAATTTCTGGTGGTGAAGAATTTGAACCTTGCTGAATAGAATAGAAAAGAATATTTAAGAATATTTAAGGACAAAATTTGCCTAAAACCCAAATACATTTAATTGTCCATTTAACTACAGCAGCCAGACTCACCTTTGCACAGTGGTGGAAAAACGAGGATATACCTCCGAATGACGCAATAATTAAAAAAATTAAATACTGTGCAGAGATGACGAAATTAACTGTATTAGTTAGGAATGAAACAATGTCCTCTTTTAATAGCTGTTGGGACCCATTTTACAGTTGGTTGGGGGAAAAAAGAGAACACCAGGCTACATAATTGAAATGATGGTTACAAACTCGACCAGATACAAATCCGATATATAGCTTTCTCATATTTTTTCTATAGTGAAAAGAGACTTTAGATATATACAGACAGAATACTTACTACTAATTTCTATATCCTCTATAATTAGATTAACTCAACGCTTGCTCTTAACTACCCAGACAATTAACCTGAAACAAGGGAATGAGCTAATAAATTAGGAACTGGTTCCCGTTTTCAATACAGCTCCTCTGGCCATTCGCCAACCCTTTTACTCTTTCTATCTCTTTTATCTCCTTTGTCTTTTCTACCCTTCTCCCTCTTCCTTTCTATTCCCTTCTTTCTCACTCTTCCACCCCTTTTTCTATCAATTTTTATGTTTATAAATTGTTATACTATGTTAGGATTTATCTGTTTTCTGTTTTGATCAACTTTTATGTTTTGTATATTTGTATATAAAAAAATTAAAAAAAATAATTAAAAAAAAGAATATTTAAGGATCTGCTTGCATTTAACTTTGACCTCGATAATTGCAACTCTTTTGTGAAACCTTACATTTGGCAATCAAATAATATTTATTAGGATTTTTTTTTTTTAAACCCAGTGGTTTGCCTGGAACAGCAAATTTATATAGCTTTTAGAACAATGATTCTAACAAATGCTTCATTGTAAGAAAGGTTTGCTTTAAATTTTCAATGAGATTAACATTCCCATTCACGGCTCACCTGACCCTTAAACAAGAAGATGTATACAATTTATCTTTGGTTCCATATCTTCCATGGAGACAGCTTCCATGGATTGCACCTTTGTGCTGATTCCACTCTTAAGTTTTGCTCCAGTGCTTAATTGGTTTCCTAGCTGGAACCCAATTTGTCCCTTGACTTTCATCTCTTGGCTCATTTCACTTCAAGCTCATTTTAGACTTAATTGTTGTACCCAAATCTGTCTCCCAGTTTCCAGAAAGTTTTATTCTCTGATTAAAGAGGGGTTTTTCCCCCCTCGTCAAAATATGTTTACTTCATGCCAGAGTTTGTTTTATCATTGCAATGTGGGAAAGGATATTAAAGTTGATATGTTGTCTACTACACATTTCGTCATAATTTTTGTACCTCTCCAGTTGCCTGAACTTCTGAAAAAGGTTTTGTAAGAGACGATGTCTTCCAGTGGCAACCAACCAATGTTAAGTATAGGGGAAAAAGGGTAATGGATACTTTTTTAAATTTATTTATTCTTTGTCCAATATACAATACATATAAAAGGGAATAGACATTAAGTGATATATAAAAGATAGGAAGTAAAGAGGAAGAGAAGTAGGTGGGAAGGAAAGAATATATATGATAAAAGGGAAAGGGAAGACAATTGGACAGGGGACGAAAGGCACATCAGTGCACTTATGTACGCCCCTTACTGGCCTCTTAGGAACCTGGAGAGGTCAATCGTGGAGAGTCTGAGGGAGAAATGTTGGGGGTTGGGGGTTGACACTATTGAGTCCGGTAATGAGTTCCACGCATCGATGACTCGATTGTTAAAGTCATATTTTTTACAGTCAAGTTTGGAGCGATTAACATTGAGTTTGAAGCTGTTGCATGCTCTTGTGTTGTTGCGGTTGAAGCTGAAGTAGTCGTTGACCGGAAGGACATTACAGCGAATGATTTTGTGGGCAATACTTAAATCGTGTTTCAGGCGCCGCAGTTCTAAGCTTTCAAGATCCAGGATAGTTAGTCTGTTTTCGTATGGTATTCTGTTTCGGGTGGAGGAGTGGAGGGCTCTTCTGGTGAAATATCTTTGGACGTTTTTGAGAGTGTTGATGTCTGAGATGTGGTGAGGGTTCCAGACAGATGAGCTGTATTCGAGGATGGGCCTGGCATAGGTTTTGTAGGCTCTGATGAAAGGAGGATTCTGCAATGAAGGAGACTGAGTCACTTGCAAAAAAAACTTCATATATGGGATTTTCTTTTTTTAAAAAAATATTTTTATTGATTTTCAAAAGGACAGACAAGGACATACAACATTAAACATTTAAGGAGCTACCATTGCTCCGCTTGCCGTAGAAGTCTAACTAATACAGAAATATAAAAAAACCTAACTGTAGTCAGATCAAAACAGAAAAGCCATACATCTAAGTTACATTCTTGTTAAATTCAACTCTATATTTATAATATTAAACTTATTAATTAAATTTCTTTATATTTTAAGATATTCTATACTTATACAAAAAGAAAAGGAAAAAATGATTAGTAATACAAAAGAAATAGAAATGAAAGAATATACACTTCTAAGTTAGCTATACTATTTACTATTTCATTCTATCTTATAGTTAATTGTTAACACCATTTTTAAAATTCCACCAGTCATATACTTTATTCCATATTTTATAAAATTCTGTTTCATATATGGGATTTTCATGGGATTCGTTGAATGTCAAAGCAAATGAGAAGCCACTTACGGTATTTGCCATTAATGGCATCTGGCTTAGCGGTGACAAGTGACCGAGAGAAGAATAGCATCAATGAAGCTCCCATATGATAATGTGAATCTAGAATACTTTGTCTAGCACAGGGATCGGCAACCTTGATTGATTTATTGTTTATTTATTAATTTGATTTGTAGGCCACCCTTCTCCTGAAACGTTACACCCTCAAAGAGCCAAAAAGGTCTTAACTACCATCTGTCTTGGCTGAATTGTGTCGATAGGATAGGTATGTATATTTGGTTGACTGGATTGTTGTGGATTTATAATGGGTTTTAATTGTTTTTATTATTTTAATGTGTTTTGAATTAATATTGACTTTTATTATTGTATTATTTTGTGCTTTTTATATTGTTGTAAGTTGCCCTGAGTCACACGGGATTGGGTGGCAAAGGAGTCAAGTAAACAATAAATATCTCCGGGACCGCCTTCTGCCGCACGAATCCCAGCGACCGGTTAGGTCCCACAGAGTTGGCCTTCTCTGGGTCCCGTCGACTAAACAATGTCATTTGGCGGGACCCAGGGAAAGAGCCTTCTCTGTAGCGACCCCGGCCCTCTGGAACCAACTCCCCCCAGAGATCAGAATTGCCCCCACCCTCCTTGCCTTTCGTAAACTTCTCAAAACCCACCTCTGCCGTCAGGCATGGGGGAATTGAAATATCTTCCCCAGGCCTATATAATTTATGTATGGTGTGTTGTGTGCATGTTTTTTTAAATTATGGGTTTTTAACTTTGTATTATTAGATTTGTATTGTACATTGTTTCTATCACTGCTGTGAGCCACCCCGAGTCTACAGAGAGGGGCGGCATACAAATTTAATAGATAGATAGATAGATAGATAGATAGATAGATAGATAGATAGATAGATAGATAGATAGATAGATAGACAGACAGACAGACAGACAGACAGACAGACAGACAGACAGACAGACAGACAGACAGACAGACAGACAGACAGACCCCCATTCAATTCTGAAGCTGACTGGAAGTCCAATTCCACCCACCATAGAGTCTCCTAGTGCAGTGTACTTTTTCCTCTACCTGTCCTAACCGAAAGGCCGATCAATTGTGGAGCCAACCAGAAAACCTGTCCCTTGCCATAAAGTCTCCCCCTGGCATGCCCTGCTTTCCCCCACCTAACCAGAAGCTTCTCTCAAAATTGTGGCCCCGACTAGTGGCAGGGAGCCACAGCAGAGGGATAAAAGAGCCACATGCGGCTCCAGAGCCCTGTGTTGCTGACTCCTGGTCTAGCAAAATGACACAGGAAGTCCATCCATTCCTTCCTTTCAGTTAAACCTGGAGTTTCTTTCAATGACTTGCTGCCGCCTTAGCTGGCAATTTGACGGGGGGCTCTGTTTGACAGCTGTAAAAGCTTTTCAAAGGCTCAAGTCAAGAGAGAATCAATTCTACTATATTTTTCTTTGAAAAGCTGGCTCTCACTTAATCCTTTAACCTAATTTGAAGTTTTTAATCTTATACACTAGAAGGCAACATGAGCAGGGATGAATATTAAAAGCATATTATCTGATACGTGATTGAAAGCTTTTCTCCAATTCTTCATTTAAAGCCTCAATAGCAGTGCAAAGGGGATAAGCAGATTTCCTTCATTTAGGCGGCTCTTTCCAATAGATAAATTAACTGGGCCTGGTGTGAGTTTTCTATGTGTGCAGCTGGAAAAGAAAGACCGACACTGCCAAACTCAGTCGAGTGACACCAGCATAAAAAGATGCTTCATGTTGCTTAATGATCATGAAAACATGCTCCAGAAGGATTTCCAAGCTTTTATTCCATAACATAAAGAGGATTACTCCTGCGAGAAAGAATTAAACATGCAAAAAAAAAAATCATAATTCAAAGACCTGAAGGCATCTGATAAAGGACTTTGTGCTGTAGAAAGAAACTGCTTGAAAAACCGAAGCATTCGGTGATTCCTTTGAGGTATGCAGGGCATTGGAAATGAGTTGTGTGTGTTAGTCACACTCCTTTGTGTATTTCTGTACACAATACATACAAAGAAAATATCTGAGTCCCCTACAAACCAACTTACATAGTTAGAAAGGAGCCATATGTTCACCACTGTCCCATGTCACTTGTGGTAATACACATTGGCTTATACCAATCTTCTTCATTATTTGTTTGTTTATTTATTTATTGATTTATTGATTGATTGATTGATTGATTGATTGATTGATTGATTGATTGGATTTGTATGCCGCCCCTCTCCGTAGACTCGGGGCGGCTAACAACAATGATAAAAACAACATGTAACAATCCAATCCAATCCTAAAATAACTAAAAAAAACGTTATTATAAACACCAACCATACACACAAACATACCATGCGTAAATTGTAAAGGCCTAGGGGGAAAGAATATCTCAATTCCCCCATGCCTGATAGCCGGGGCTGCCACAGAGAAGGCTCTTCCCCTGGGTCCCACCAAATGACATTGTTTAGTTGACGGGACCCGGAGAAGGCCAACTCTGTGGGACCTAACTAGTCGCTGGAATTCTTGCAGCAAAAGGCGGTCCCTGAGATAATCTGGTCTGGTGCCATGAAGGGCTTTACAGGTCATAACCAACACTTTGAATTGTGACCGGAAACTGATTGGCAACCAATGCAGACTGCGGAGTGTTGGTGTAACATGGGCATATTTGGGGAAGCCCATGACTGCTCTCGCAGCTGCATTCTGCACGATCTGAAGTTTCCGAACACTTTTCAAAGGTAGCCCCATGTAGAGAGCATTGCAGTAGTCGACTCTCGAGGTGATGAGAGCATGAGTGACTGTGAGCAGTGACTCCCGGTCCAAATAGGGCCACAAATGGTGCACCAGGCGAACCTGGGCAAACGCCCCCCTCGCCACAGCTGAAAGGTGTTTCTCTTGACAATTTCCTTCCAACATAGTTTTTGATTACAGCTGACTAGGTAGTTAAATACCAATACATCTGGTTAGCATTAATTCAGCAGGATTGATTTATACTAAACAGCAACAGAACTTTTTTTCCCACCAGCCCAATGGGGAAATATAACAGCATTACAGAGTTGCAAGGGACCTTGGAGTCTTCTAATCCAATCTTCTGCACAAGCAGGAAACCATTTACCATTCCAGACAAATGACTGTCCAAACTCTTTTTAAAAGTTTCCAGTGATAGAGCACCCACTACTTCTGAAGGCAAGCCATTCCATTGATTAATTGTTCCTAGTGTCAGGAAATTTCACCTTAAATCTAGATTGGATGTTTCTGATAAGTTTTCATCTATTACTTCTTGTCCTGCCCTCAGGTGCTTTGGAGAATAGGTTGCACAATGCACACTCTTTTTTTGTGGCAGCCCCTCAAAGACAATATGTCAGCTGGCTTTAAAAGTTAAAAGGTAATAGAGTGTGGTTATGACCTATAAGGCCCTACATGGCTTTGGACCAGATTACTTACGGGACCAGGTCCTGCCACATGAGTCCGAATGACCGGTTGGATCCCACAGAGTTTGCCTTCTCCAGGTCCCATCAACTAGACAATGTCACTTGGTGGGGCCTAGGGGAAGAGCCTTCTCTTTGGGGGGCCCAGCCCTCTGGAATCAGCTCCCCCCAGAGATCGGTACTGCCCCCACCGTCCTCGTCTTTCATAAGAGCCTGAAGACTCTTCTGTGCCTCCAGGCTTGGGGTTATTAGACTCTAGCCCCCTGACCAATGAACGTGACGTATGTTTGTGGTTTGAGTGGCAATGCCTGATTTGTAATGCCGAGTCTTCGGAGAGGGGCGGCATACAAATCTAAGTAATAAATAAATAAATAAATAAAATAATTGGGGATTTTAGATTAATTGCATTTAGAACATTGTATTCTATTGTTTGTTTTACATGCTGTAAGCTGCCCCGAGTTGTCGGAGAGGGGTGGCACATAAATCCAATAAATAGATAGATAGATAGATAGATAGATAGATAGATAGATAGATAGATAGATAGATAGATAGATTAATTAATTAGTTAATTAATTAATTAATTTGAACACTGCTATCATGCCACCCCTACTCCTTCTTTTCATTCAATAAAATGTTGGCTATTGAAATGTTGGGATATTTTTTCCCCAACCTCCCAACCTATACAACAGCATGGAATTCACAGTGGTTGGGCCATCGAATTATTAATGGACCTTGCTTAGCTTCTGAGATCAACCAAGGTTGTTGCCTCTGACTTAGTTGGGGATGGAAAGATTTTTCCCAATGGATTTCTCCAAGTTTCACGCTGTGCATCTCTTATCTTGAAGTAGCATGCTTAGAAAATGAAACCACCATCACAAATAGACAAGATTGAACTCACAGCTTCTACATTCTTGTGGCATTAACTTCAAAAGCCCCCAAGAGGTTTTCTAGCTGCCCCACAGAGTTCACTCCTAAATTACCACCATTTAAATTCAACCAGCCTTTTTACAATCTGGTTAACAGAATTTTTCTACTTTTCCAAGAAAGTATAAAGGGCTTTAAAAACAGACAGATAAAAGGTACAGGCAACCAAACTGACATAAAGCTATTATTAATAGTTGTGTATTACTACTGTTACTAGTTATTATAATCAAATTTATTTATTTGTTTGTTTGTTTGTTTGTTTGTTTGCTTGTTTGTTTGTTTGTTTGCTTGGTTGGTTGGTTGCTTGCTTATTTATTTATCTATCTATCTATCATTCATTCATTCATTCATTCATTCATTCATTCATTTATTTATATGCCGCTCACTCCAAAACGGACTCAGATAACCTTTATAAAGAGGTTAAACAAAGCATTAATTTCACACTTATAAAACATTTGGTATGAGAATGACATTTGTAAGATGAAATGATCATATTCTTGGGAATTATTAGAATACTGAGGATGATTATATGCATCACAATAATAAAGATACCAGTAATTATGATGTATATAGCCATATATATCTGTATATAATATATAGATGTATATTTATTTATTTATTTATTTATTATTTATTTATTCGATTTTTATGCCGCCCTTCTCCTTAGACTCAGGGCGGCTTCCAACATGTTAGCAATAGCACTTTTTAACAGAGCCAGCATATTGTCCCCACAATCTGGGTCCTCATTTTACCCACCTCGGAAGGATGGAAGGCTGAGTAAACCTTGAGCCGGTGATGAGATTTGAACCGCTGACCTTCAGATCTACAGTCAGCTTCAGTGGCCTGCAGTACAGCACTCTACCTGCTGCGCCACCCCGGCTCATGTATATCATCATTACTGATAATCAGGACAGATCATATCTGCCCTGATTTCCCCCCATCTATTCTGTCTCTACTGTTCGCTCTGTCCCAATATACCTCTCAGTCTGGTCCCAGAATATTCACTTTAGCTTGTATCTCTAAAGTTGTTTACTCCACCCTTAATTATATAAGAGTACAAGATGTGGCAGTACATAAATGAAAAAAATATAATTTTAAAAAGCATACATGACTTCATTGCCAGTTCTCCATATTCCTGTTAAAACAGCATTTCAATTAAGACCAATTTCTGGATTAGATCCTGAACTCTCAGCTACTGATTTCCATAGAAACGTTACAGTGGCATTATGATATCTAGAGAGAGCATGCTAGGTTAAAGACATGAACTTCTGTTCAGTGGGTGCATTACAAGCTTTCTGAAACAGTTCCAAAATTCCTTCTGGAAGAAGAGTGTCCAAACCTAAGCAAATGTCCAAGTCATTATTTTCTTTTCTTAACATTAGAACTCTCTGATCCTGCATTGTTAAAAGTTGGATAAAATGTTCTATTTTCCCAATTAATTCTTCGAATGTTGCCCTGTGCTCTTTTTAGAAACAGGTGTTTTTTCCCCAAAGACTTCCAATCCAGGGGTTAGATTGCAGCATAGCAGAATGGGAAGTGGGAGATGGGTGAAAAATGAGGGGAAAACTAACCCACTTGCATTTTGAATCCCAATACATTGATACCCTCCTTTGAGGGTGCTGCAAAGTCCCTGAAGGAAACGATGTCTCAGAGGGACTTAGAGCAACCCCAGCCATGGGGGCGTCACTCACAAATGCCAATCCTAGAAAGAAGACTTGGACACATCTCTCTCTGGGTGAAATGACACGGTATTGAGCTGTGCACCTCCTTTTATTGGGGGAATATGCAAATGGGAATGATTACACATACATGTCAAGTGATATACAAACATCCAATAACGTAACTCTAAAAGATGACACAACTTCCGAGTCCTTCCTATCTCCTGAAGGCATGCAGCCCTCCTTCAGTGGGTCGACCTCTAGGGAGGCACAGCATGCCATAATTGCCACATCAGAATGAGGCAACAGAGATAAAGTTTTCTCGATGAGACAACCTCTGTTAAATCAAGATCGCTCCTTTTATTGTATTTCACTTTTCCTGACATGTGGTACAGAATAACCAATTCGCGAACGCCACATACATTAAGCCATCCCCTTACCACCATTCACTCATGCACCATATAAGGCAATCTCCTTGTGACTTCCCTATAGGTAATTAACGGGAGCTCCATTCTTTGCCTTTTCCTGGATTGTGTGTTTACTGGTGATTGAGAGTAAGGCATATATTTCCTTACAAGGAAGTTAGCTATAGGTTTTCTTCATGTTGTATATCAAGTTAATTATTTTCCACATGGTCATGGATTCTGCAACTTGCTTATTCAGCCTGGATTTTGCTGCTTTTTATAGAGGAAGAATTAAGGTTTTATACAGCACCCATTTGGGCTAAAACATCCCCCTCCAGCAATATTCCATTCCAAATTTCAGTGCCTAAAAACCTATGATTACAACAATCTCCATATGGCACGTAACTCAGTTTCCACTGAGCAAATGTCTCTCATGGCCAATTTCCTGGGACCTTTTGTTGTTTAACACAGCTATCTCCTGTTTACCACAAAGCAAGGTCTTTTATCACAGCCTTCGTCCTATTTACCCCAGGCAATGTAAATTGCATCCTTTGATCACACAGTTCTTTTCCTGCTGTCATTCTTGTTATCCAAGGAGAGTTGCTTGAACCGTTTTATGGCCAGTCACTTCCTTAAGCAGATTTCACCAGAAATGCAGACTCACTATGTGACCTACGTGCAGTCCTGTCCTGGCTAATGGAATCGGAGTGTATAAGGCATTTATTCTTGGAAGTCCAGATATAGTGCAAACCTATCCTAACATGCTATGGCAGCTACACTCCTTTTTTTGAAAAATAGAAATCTAAAAGACACTGCAGCAGCAGAAGGGGAAAAAACTTTGGATACCACCTCTGTTTAGTCATCAAATTTTTGTCCCTTCAGCCTGGAACATTGAAACTATATCATGTGGACACTGACTTATAGTGCAGATCTTTACAACACAATAAACCATGTTATAGATGCATAAGTATACATTGTAAAAGCACCACATGAGCACACTCCAAGTGAGATTATGGGACAACCTCCCTTTCTGCTGGCTACTGTGGCAATGTGGATGTGATTAATGTCAGAAAATCTGACATACACACAGGGAAAGGCACAAAAATTAATAAGCTTCTTCTTAAATGACTTGGTGGCATTGAAAACACCAGAGATCTTAAGGCTTTCTCTGCCTATAGGAAAAGAAATAAAAGCATTAGGTCTAAGTGTGTTTTTTTAAGCTGACGATTAAAGGATCTGCAGTATTGCTGAAGTTGGATTATCATTCTATGCAATGGATACTCATCACCCAATGTGAATATTATTCTAACGGATGATGTAATATAGTATTAGTCTGTCTTTGGCCTAGATTACATTTATAAATTTATTTTTATTCCACCCTCATTATGTTTATAAATAACTCAAGGCAAGCAAAGATAGCTATTTTTTCCCCTCTGATTTTTCTCCACAACAACTCTGTGAGATGGGTTGGGCTGAGAGGGACTGGCCCAAAGTCACCCTTGTTGGCTTCCGTGCCTAACATTGGACTAGAACTCACATTCTCCCAGTTTCTAGCTACTAGATCACTTATGGTGAACCTTTTTTCCCCCTAGGGTGCCGAAAGCATGTGCGCACACATTATCACACCTGCGCGACTGCCGACACACTATCGCCCCTGCACGAGTGCCCACACCCATACCTGGGGAGGGTGAAAATTGCCTCACCTGCACCCCCCGACACCCTCTGGAAGTCAGAAACATCCCGTTTCCCAAGTTCTGGTGGGCCCAGTAGGCTCATTTTTCACCCTCCCCAGGCTCCAGAGGCAAACGCCCTCCCCATCCCTCCCAAAGGCCCCCTGGAAGCCAAAAATTTATTCATTTATTTATTTATTCATTCATTCATTTATTTATTTATTTATTTATTGGATTTATATGTTAGCGGGGTGGTTAACAACAATGATAAAAACAGCATGTAACAATCCAATACTAAAACAACTAAAAACCCTTATTATAAAACCAAACATACACACAAACATACCATCCATAAATTGTAAAGGTCTAGGGGGAAGGAATATCTCAGTTCCCCCATGCCTGACAACAGAGGTGGGTTTTAAGGAGCTTACGAAAGGCGAGGAGGGTGGGGGCAATTCTAATCTCTGGGGGGAGCTGGTTCCAGAGGGCCGGGGCCACCACAGAGAAGGCTCTTCCCCTGGGTCCCGCCAAACAACATTTTTAGTTAACGGGACCCGGAGAAAGCCAACTCTGTGGGACCTAACTGGTCACTGGGATTCGTGCAGCAGAAGGCGGTCCCTGAGATAATCTGGTCCGGTGCCATGAAGGGCTTTATAGGTCATTTTCCTCATCTGCACCCCCTGACACCCTCTGGAAGCCAGAAACATCCTGTTTCCCAAGTTCTGATGGGCCCAGTAGGCCCATTTTTCACCCTCCCCAGGCTCCAAAGGCAAACGCCCTCCCCATCCCTCCCAGAGGCCCTCTGGAAGCTGAAAATGCCCTCCCAGCGCCTTCATTTGAGCCAAAAATCAGCAGGCTGGTGTGTACATGCCTGATGGAGCTGAGCTAGGGCAATGGCGCATGTGCAGCACATATGGTGCTGCATGCCATCTGTAGCACCCATGCCATCAGTTTGCCATCACTGTACTAGATGAAACTAGCTGTCATTTTCAAGAGGACTTGCCCAAGAGATGGAGAAAGAGACAGCTGAGCTATACTTAGCTTAATTGCCTCAAAAAATTGTGGATGCTCCAAAATGGGAATTTTTAAAGAAGAGATTAGACAAGCATGTGTCTGAAATGGTATAGGGTTTTCTGCTTGAGCAGTGGATTGGACTACAAGACTGCCAAGGTTTCTTCCAACTCTGTTATTTTGTTATGAGAGGACTAAGGAGTATATGAGAAGATCCAGTCATTATAAACATTAATCTCTCTGGCCCTCTGAAGTTTCACATACTTTCTCTTGGGAAGCAATGACATTCTCATACCTGGTCAGAGGAGGGAGGAGTTATGTCACCATGCAACCAGACAGAGCTGTGATTGAACCATGCGACTGATTGTTTTGAGTAGGTGGAACGCTTTTACTTTTAATTAGGTGAAAATTGTGGCAGACTTCAGAGTCTGGTTTTCACCAGATCTATGCCAATATAATATATCCAATAAAGCTATTCTTTGAGGAATCCACCTACCTTGAAGCTTTGTTTGCTGTTGGGTATGATACTTGGAACCCTGGAAGACAGCTGTCTTGCAGTGTCTCAGAAATTTTGATTGATTGATTGTTAGAGTTAAAAGGGACCATGAAGGCCATCAAGTTCAACCCCCTGCCCAAGCAGGAACCCTATAGCACACCAGTCAAGTGGCAGTTCAATCTTCTCTTAAAAATGTCCAGAGTGTTGGAGTTCACAACGTCCGCTGGTAGGTTGTTCCATTGGTTGATCGCTCTGACCGTCAGGAAGTTCCTCCTTATTTCCAGGTTGAATCTCTCCTTGGTCAGCTTCCAGCCGTTGTTCCTCGTCCGGCCCTCTGGTGCCCTGGAGAATAAAGTGATCCCCTCCTCTCTGTGACATCCCCTCGTATACTTGTAGACTGCTATCATGTCCGCTCTGGCCCTCCTTTTCTCTAGGCTATCCATGCCCAGTTCCCTCACTCTCTCTTCGTAAGTCTTGGTTTCCAGTCCCTTCTGCTTTGAAAGAAGCATTTTGTTCCAATATCTTTAGCTTTCTTCAGATTTCATTCTGCCTGTCTTTCCCATTGCTGTTGCTTTCTGCTTGTCTTCTCATCACATTATGGACTACACACACAGACCCATCATGAGTCCAGTGGAAAGATTTATCACCTGAGGTTCTCACTTGGCAGTAAATAAAGTACCAGGAATCAGAAAAGTAGCAGCAAAATGAAAGACAAAGCCTTCGTGTGTCACTTGAGGTCATTTTGCACCTAAATAAAGTGTACAGGCATCTCTTGGGCAATTTCAATTTCTTTTTTTTCTGAAACTAGTATGGAGCAAAAAAGAGAGAAGAATTTCTGTGCATGAAATTATATCAAACAAAGAAGCTTAGAGCTCATTTCCAAACAAGTCAATCACATCTGCGCTTCCTGGATTGAGGTTTGAATGAGTTTGATTTTATCTTTTGAATTTTGCATTCTTTAGAATGTTGTGATGCAGTACATTACTCAAAATAAGACAGGAGGATTTTTAAAACAAGGATATAATCTTTCTCCCCCCAAAAATGATCTGCCTAAACAAGAATATATTTACCATGTTGCAAAAATACATTAAAGATTTTAATATTTTAGGATATGTTTGGGCATGGATACACTGAGAGAAAAATCTAGTTAAAATATATATTTTGTGAGTTATGCACATTTTTAAAGCTCAAAGTCACACTTGGAATTCTGAGAGAATTTAGAATTCTTTATTGACCAAATGTGATTGGACACACAAGGGATTTGTCTTGGTGCATATGCTCTCAGTGTACTTAAAAGAAAATATAGATTTGTCAAGAAACATGTGGTACAACATTTCGTTATTGTCATAGGGGTCAAACAAGCAATGAAGTAACAATATTAATAAAAATCTAAGGATACAAGCAACAAGTTACAGTCATAACTTCCACTAAGTGGAATGAAAAGGGTGATAGGAATGATGAGAAAAAAACTAGTAGTAATAGAAGTGCAGACTTAGTAAAAAGTTTGACTGTGTTAAGGGAATTATTTAGTAGAGTGATGGTGTTCAGGAAAAAAATGTTCTTGTGTCTAGTTGTTTTGGTATGCAGTGCTCTGTAGTGACATTTTGAGAATAGGAGTTGAAACAATTTGTGTCCAGGATGTGAGGGGTCAGTATATATTCTCATGGCCCTCTTTTTGACCTGAGCAGTATACAGGTCCTCAAGGCAGGATGGCAGCAATTGTTTTTTCCGCAGTTCTGATTATTCTCTAAAGTCTGTGTTGGTCTTGTTGGGTTGCAGAGCCAAACCAGGCAGTTATAGAAGGTGCAGGTGACAGATTCAATGATTCCTCTGTAGAACTGTATCAGCAGCTCCTTGGGCAGTTTGAGCTTCCTGAGTTGGTGCAGAAAGAACATTCTTTGTTGTGCTTTTTTGATGACGTTTTTGATGTTAGGTGACCATTTTAGGTCTTGAGATATGATAGAACCTAGAAATGTGAAGATCTCTATTGTTGATACTGTGTTGTCTAGTATTGTGAGAGATGGAAAGATGGAATGGTCTCTCCTAAAGTCTACCACCATTTCTATTCTAGTTAGTGATGGGTGAACCGAACCCGCACAATTCGGGTCCATACCAAATTTTGCGGTGTTCAGTATGCCGAACACGAACCCAAAATTTTTTGAAACTTCGGGCAAAGTTTGGGATTGCGTTAGGCATTCGGAGCTTTGATGTCACCGGCAGGTTGCTAAGGACGCCAAGGTGATCACTTCCTGGATTCCATGGAATTCAGGAAGTGATCACCTTGGCGTCCTTAGCAACCTGCCGGTGACGTCAAGGCTCTGCCCTCGGAATCACTTCGTGGGAGGGATTCCCCAGCTCCTTCAAAGGCAGGTCTTCATGTAAAAATAAACATTGTTATTTTTATGAAAAAGGACGCTGCAGCGGTGCTGCAAGCAAAGGGCGGTCCTTTCAGGTAAAAATAAGCATCCAGGAAGTGATCACCTTGGCGTCCTTAGCAACCTGCCGGTATACGTGATGTCAAAGCTCCGCCCCCAGAATCTCTTGGTGGGATTCCCCTTTCGGGTTCGGGTTTCGGTTTGGTTCGGGTTCAGCCGAATTTTGCGTAAAGTTCATCCGGAATTGCCAAACCCAAACCCTAACCCTAACCCTAACCCTAACCCATCACTAATTCTAGCAAAATTCTCCAGTTTCTGAATTTGAAGACTCAGACTAATTCTTAAGAGAACACTGTGTTCCTAGTTAACAAAATGTCTCTTTTGGTACATACAGTGTAGGGTTCCTCATCTCCGGTGCTACCAGTATGCTCCTGAAGACTGGCACATGTGTGCACACACCTGGTGGGCACATGCGCATGCATCAGTGTGAGATTTGGCTTCTGTGCATGTGCTGGAAGTGAAATCTCATGTGAGGATGCTCATGTGTGAGAGATTTCACTGATTTTCAGTTGTTTGTTTTGCTTCCGCGCATGCGCGGATGGCAAAAAAATACCCCAAATAGGCAAAATCTCACATGAGATTTTGTTTCCAGCCCATCATGTGCAGAAGCTGAATCTCTTGCCATCGCTTTCGTGCGCATCCGCGCCAGCCTCCAGGACAATCCGGTAGGGAAAGGTAAGTGCAGCCCCTCAGTGGATGGAACTAATTGCTGGGGATCCTGAGATATCATAGCTTTCGTTGTAATTTACATAATGGATACTGCCAAGCCCCCAAAAGCTTTGTTTTATTGAGTCAGATGGATCCCTCTCCTATTGGTATTTCAGTAATGACCAGGTAATGAATTCAGCCAGTTGAAAGTTGCACCCAGTGGTTTTTATAAACGTTTCATCACTCAGTTCAAAGAAGCATTGAGACAGAATCAAATTAGTCCTGATTTCCAAGCCAATAATCCATTGAGAATGTTGCCAGGAAAATATCTGATCTCGTAACTAAATACATTAGAGCCATGATTGTGAAGCTGTGGCGTGCAGAGCCATATCTGAGGGCACTCGAGGCATTGTCCTATGTCAGCTCCACCACACATGTACATGGACAGCTGATTTTCCAGATTCTGGAGGGGGACAGAGTCTGTTTTCATCCTCCCCAGGCTTCAGAAAAGCCTCTGGAGCCTGTAGATGGTGAAAAATAGACCCAACGGGCCTACCGCAAGTTCAGAAATGAACCCTCCCCAGTCTTATAACAATAACAACAACAATAACAATAGAGTTGGAAGGGACCTTGGAGGTCTTCTAGTCCAACCCCCTGCCTAGGCAGGAAACAATACACTATTTCAGACAAATAGTTATCCAACATCTTAAAAACTTCCAGTGTTGGAGCATTCATAACTTCTGGAGGCAAGCCGTTCCACTGGTTTTGAAAGAATATATGAAATCCCGATTATAATGATATTGTAATGAAGATTAAGATAACAGGTTTTAAGATTCCTAAAGATATTTTAAGAGGTTTTTGGAATTTAAAAAAAGAAAGATTTTGGAAGGGGAGGAAGAAAGGTGCAAGAAATAAAAAACATTTTGGAAGGAAAAAAGTTACATAATAATAATAATAATAATAATAATAATAATAATAATAATAATAATAACAACAACAACAACAACAACAACAACAACAACAACAACAACAACAGAGTTGGAAGGGACATTGGAAGTCTTCTAGTCCAACCCCTTGCCTAGGCTGGAAACCCTACACTACTTCAGACAAACTTCCAGTATTAGAGCATTCACAGCTTCTGGTGGCAGGCTGTTCCACAGATTCATTGTTCTAACTGTCAGGAATTTTCTCCTTAGTTCTAAGTTGCTTCTCTCCTTGTTTAGTTTCCACCCATTGCTTCTTGTTCCACCCTCAGGTGCTTTGGAGAATAGGTTGATTCCTTCTTCTTTGTGGAAACCCCTGAGATATTGGAACACTGGTATCATGTCACCCCTGGTCCTTCTTTTCATTAAATTCTTCATGAGGCTTTCCTGAAGTCTGGGGAGGGCAAAAGGGCCTCCCTCTGCCCAACAGACCTACTTGAAGTCTGGAGGCGTCAGTGAGGGTTGCACATAGGCGTGGGGGGAGGGCATTGTGTTATGGATGGGGACATGTGCGTGCATGCTATTGTGTGTGTGAGCACTGTTTTGGTACCCAAGAGGGAAAAAAAGTTTTGCCATCACTGCATTAAAGTATCAATAAAAGTAGAGAAAATTTTCAAAATGTTTCCCAAAGCCCAGTTTCCTTCTGATGAAATACTACTCCATTGCCCCCTAAAGATGTTAAGTGAAGCCCTTGACCACGAAAAGATTGTCCACCACTGCAAACATGTGTTTTGATATTTATGTATTTGTGAATCGAAGCAGCCTCATTAGCATCAGAAAAAGCTGGGATTGTGGGTAAGTCTGCTTTCCATTTAGTTATACAAATATTATTCAGTACTAAATAAATCCCTTTTTTATGAGGAAGAGGTAGATAGGGTTTAATTTATTTTCTCCTGATGAAATAGTGCCATTTAATTTGATAAGATATTCTGGAGTAGAAGTAAAGTTTGTTTCACTAGCTTTTCAGCAGGGTCCAAAATAGTTCTTAGTAACAAAAGCTTCACTTGATATTTGTGAGACAATGTCTCTTGCTAGATTAAAAAAACATGAAAAATAGATATATTCAACTTTTAAAAAGATATGGAACCTGGTGACAAATGGATGAGAAAAATGTGATATTTGCTTTTATGTGTATATAAAGATGGGAGATTGGATGGGTGGTGGCTATGCTGACTTTTCATCACTGATGAGCTACATATTTTGACACCAGCCTTTTTTATAGGTCCATAGAAAAAGATTAGTCAAGAAAGTAAAGATTTGTTTCCCATTGCTCAACTGTACCAAACACAGTGATGGGCTCCTACAGAAACAGCCAGGAATGTAGTTCCCATATCTCATCATCACTCCACAGACTGCATTGGCTGCCGATCTCTTTCCGGACACAACTCAAAGTTTGGTTATGACCTATAAAGCCCTACATGGCATAGGACCATACCTCCAAGACTGCCTTCTACCGCACGAATCCCAGCGTCTGGTGAGGTCCCACAGAGTTGGTCTCCTTAGGGTCCCTTCGACCAAACAATGTCGGCTGGCAGGACCTAGGTGAAGAGCCTTCTCTGTGGGTGCCCCGGCCCTCTGGAATCAGCTCCCCCTGGAGAGTTGTACTGCCCCACCCTCCTTCCCTTCCAAAAAAAGTCCTAAAAACTCATCTTTGTCACTAGGCCTGGGGCTGATAGATCTTCCCCCTGACCAACAATTTTTTTTTAGTACGATTGTTGAGTGAATGTTAATGGAAGTTTTTTAAAACCAGAATTTTAAGGATTACTTTCTTTTAATGTATATTAATTGGATTGCTTTATTATTGTTCTTGTATATGTTGTGAGCCGTCCCGAGTCCTCGCAGAGGGGCAGCATACAAATCCAATTACAGTGATCCCCCGATTATCGCGAGGGTTCCGTTCCAAGACCCCTCGCAATAATCGATATTTCGGGATGTAGTGGTGCGGAAGTTAAAACACCATCTGCGCATGCGCGCCCCTTTTTCCATGGCCGCACATGCGCAGATGGTGGAGTTTGCGTGTGGGCGGCGGGGAAGACCGGGGAAGGTTCCTTCGGCCGCCCAACAGCTGATCTGCTCCGCAGCGCGGCAGCAGCGAGGAGCCGAAGATGGGGTTTCCCCGTTGCCCAGGCAATGGGGAAACCCCATCTTCGGCTCCTTGCTGCTGCCGCGCTGCGGAGCAGATCAGCTGTTGGGCGGCCGAAGGAACCTTCCCTGGGTCTTCCCGCCGCCCAGGCAAAGGGGAAACCCCAAGATCGCTTGCCGCTTGCCCGTCACCCGCTCGCCCGGCCGCTCGCTTGCCGCTTGCTCGTTCACCCGCCTGCCCGGCTGCTCGCTTGCCGCTCGAGAGCAAGAGGGGGAGAGATAGAGAAAGAGAGAGAAGGAAAGAAAGAGATGAGAGAGGGAGGAAGAGAGTGTGAGAGAGGAAGAAGCAAGATAGAGAAAGAGAGAGAGAAAGAAAGATGAGAAAGGAAGGGAGTGACGTCATCGGGTGGAAAAATCGCGATATAGCTTTTCGCAATGATTGGGATCGCGAAACTCGGGGGATCACTGTAAACCATAAACCATGTAACACCATGGTATGCTAATAAGATACTTTGCATTTAGCTAACTTTAAGCCAAAGTGAAAAGCTTTGTTACTTGCTCTATCCTTGAACAATTGTTCCCCTTCTTTCTCCCAGATATGTTTGTTTGCTTCTTTTTTAATAATGCCTTCCGGATAGCCTGATTACTACCATGCTACAATCTGATGAGAGCATTAAATCATATTTTATTTTTAGTAAAGCATCAATACCCTCCATAATCTCAAATTATTTATCTCTTTGAAGCTCAAGGAGTTGCTTCCTATTTCTACATGGATTAACTGTGACAGTGGCTCTACTCCCAGTGTGGCTGTTTTAGACTACATAATAAGCATATTACATATTTTTAAAGCAATAAATAAGATTTATACCTAACCCACAGGGATTTTCCATTAAAAGTTTATAAATCACATTGAGCATTATCATTTTTAATTCTCAGCTTTGGAGTGTTAGATATTGGAAAATACATTTTATCCCACACAAAATTCACGATAAGCTGTGTATGCAAAGAATATTAATAAGAACTTTGATGTAAAGAATGGTTTTTACACAGTGTATGCATGCATAGCAGTGGGAGTTGCTTTATTACTGCAAGGTATTAAAACTATGGGCTATGTTTAATAGCAATTCATCTACTCCATATCCTTGGCATGCTGCCTGCATTTCCAGTAGCACACAATCAAAATGACTTTGGAGTAGTCAGGTATGCATTCCTTTTCCTTCCAAGGCTGGAAAGAAAACAAGTTCATAATTATCATAACTAAAGCAATACACATCTTCAAAGGGGCATTTAACCTCAGTGAAATCAGAGGTCTTCAGACTTGGCAACTTTGAGTCTTGTGGATTTCAACCCCCAGAGTTCTGCAGCCAGCAAAGAATTCTGGGAGTTGAAATCCACAAGTCTTAAAGTTGCCAAGTCTGAAGACCTCTGTCTTGGATGAAACCTTCTCTCAAAGCTCATGTGCAAAACAATATCATCCCAGCAACAGACACTCAAAGGAATCCAAGACCAGGGAAATCTTAATACCACTCTACTACGCCCTGGTCCGACCACACCTGGAGTACTGTATTCAGTTCTGGTCACCATACTTCAAAAGAGACATTGAAACTCTGGAGAAGGTGCAAAAAAGAGCAACCAAGATGATTAAGGGACTGGAAACCAAGACTTATGAAGAGAGACTGAGGAAACTGGGCATGGATAGCCTAGAAAAAAGGAGGGCCAGAGGGGACATGATAGCAGTCTACAAGTATACGAGGGGATGTCACAGAGAGGAGGGGATCACTTTATTCTCCAGGGCACCAGAGGGCTGGACAAGGAACAACAGCTGGAAGCTGACCAAGGAGAGATTCAACATGGAGATAAGGAGGAACTTCTTGACGGTCAGAGCGATCAACCAATGGAACAGCCTACCAGCGGACGTTGTGAACTCCAACACTCTGGACATTTTTAAGAGAAGATTGAACTGCCACTTGACTGGTATGCTATAGGGTTCCTGCTTGGGCAGGGGGTTGAACTTGATGGCCTTCGTGGTCCCTTTCAACTTTAACAATCAATCAATCAATCAATCAATATGTCATTTGATACGATTGCTATTTTTAAATTTTATTTATTTATTTGTTTGTTTTGTCAAGTACGTATTGGAGGTATGTAAAGATGTAATAATATTCATATACATGATACTAGTAAAAATAATAATATAAAAAGAAACTTTAGGACAGGGGACAGACTTCTTGGGAATTGGGAGAGGTCAATAGTAGAAAGTCTAAGGGTAAAGTTTTGGGGGTTAGGTGATGATACTACAGAGTCTGGTAGTGAGTTCTATGCATCAACTACTCAGTTACTAAAGTCATATTTCCTGCAGTTGAGTTTGGAGCGGTTTACATTAAGTTTGTATCTGTTGTATGCTCATGTCTTGTTGTGGTTGAAACTGAAGTAGTCGTTGACAGGAAGGACATTGTAACAGATGATTTTATGGGCTATGCTTAGATTGTGTTTAAGGTGATGTAGTTCTAAGCTTTCTAAACCTAGGACTGTAGGTCTAGTTTTGTAGGGTATTCGGTTGCGAGTGGAGGAGTGTAGGGCTCTTCTGGTAAAGTATCTCTGGACATGTTCTAGAGTGTTTATGTCCGATATGCGGTGTCGGTTCCAGACAGATGAGCTGTATTCAAGGATTGGTCTGGCTGCTAACTTTGATGTGTATAAAGGCAACATCTGGAACCTCAAATTTTAATACTTTCTTTTGGTTTGGTTTGGTTTGGTTTGGTTTGGTTTGGTTTGGTTTGGTCTGGTCTGGTCTGGTCTGGTCTGGTCTGGTCTGGTCTGGTCTGGTATGTTATCTAGTCTTAGCTGAATGAAGGTTTGAGGTGTAAATTCAATGCTCAAGAAGCAACCTTTATTCATTCGTTCATTCGTTCGTTCGTTCGTTCATTCATTCATTCATTCATTCATTTGTCCAATACACAAATACATAGGAAGAAAAATAGACATGTGGTAATATATATAAGGGTAAAAGTGAACTTAGAAGAGAGGATATATGAAAGGAAGAGAATATATATAATAGGTGAAAGAAAGGAAAGACAATTGGACAGGGGACGAAAGGCACACCAGTGCACTTATGTACGCCCCTTACTGGCCTCTTAGGAACCTGGAGAGGTCAATCGTGGAGAGTCTAAGGGAGAAATGTTGGGGGTTAGGGGTTGACACAAATGAGTCCAGTAATGAGTTCCACACTTCGATAACTCGATTGTTGAAATCATATTTTTTAGAGTCAAGTTTGGAGCGGTTCGTATTAAGTTTGAATCTGTTGCGTGCTGTTGTGTTGTTGCGGTTGAAGCTGAAGTAGTCATTGACCGGTAGGACGTTGCAGCATATGATCTTGTGGGCAATACTCAAATCGTGTTTAGGCGCCGTAGTTCTAGGCTTTCTAGAATTGTGAAAGAGCCTTTTCTGATTGTGTTCTGTGGGGGTTGTTTTTAAGTACAAAGAGGGGTGAGAAATTTATAGTCACATTGAAACTGAGATTTATAAGCCACCCAGAGTCACTCAATAGTGAGACGGGTGGCATATAAAACTCCTAATTCAAGACAGAGTTACTGGATGGAGCACTGTTTACTGGCCAGGTGCTCAAAGTTTGCAGCATTTTTTTTACTTAGCACCCTAAGAGAAAAACATTGGTTGCTACCGAGAATTGAATTCTTCCAAGGGGAAGGTGAGATTCTTTGCTACTAGGCAACACAATGCTGTTCTCGAATGGCATATACGATTTAAAAAGAAATGAAAATTACATCTAAAGACTCTTTATGGCAAATGCATTTCTAAATGCGTTTGTTCTTGAATTTGCATCTCTAACTAATTACAGCTATTGTTTTATTTTAATTATTTATTTATTTGGAGCCTATAATTTTGTCTTGATCAACTTGTTATTCATGAAGGATAATTGATTTTGGAACTGGCAAAAAAAAAAATTGATAATAATCCTCAAGCAGTTCTAGTTATTTCACAAGATGGCATTTGATGTATCTTTTCAGAAGGCGGTTCTTTCCTCCATTCATTTCACCTGCAGGAATATTGTACAGAAGATGACAGCGATAGATCAAGCACCAGGATGCTTTTAACACTACAGCATGTGGTATAGCTTCTTTGCCCAGCGAGAGCTACTGGCAATCCTAGTTAATTAACATCTTCTATGATTCTACTTCGACAGCGGAGTGTTGTTTCACAGGAAACTCTCGTTCCTGCTATGGGGGAAACACAAGGTCAGAATCCTACAGAGCAGAAATCTGCAACCTGGTTTGTGAATCCAAGATCAAGTCTTTCCACAAGCAGGTATTTCTGGAGATTATTAGTCCTGTAACACAGTCTATTTTGGAAGAGGAATGCTTAGTTAGTAATCCGGCTGCTTCTAGTTTTCCCAGATCAGTTTGGAGGGTTTCTGCAAATCTCACCTGTACTAGTTAATCAGTTTCCATTTTTGTTTTACTTTTAAAGGACTTGACTTCAAAAGAAGAAGCAGGATTGCCTTGTTCTTCATCATTTCCCGTAACTTATTGAGGTTTTCCTATATAGCTCAATCAGAATGGCAATAGCAAGGGCATTTAGGCTTACATCTTTCAACTGTGGCGAGGGGGGCGTTTGCCCAGGTTCGCCTGGTGCACCAGTTGCGGCCCTATTTGGACCGGGAGTCACTGCTCACAGTCACTCATGCCCTCATCACCTCGAGGCTCGACTACTGTAATGCTCTCTACATGGGGCTACCTTTGAAAAGTGTTTGGAAACTTCAGATCGTGCAGAATGCAGCTGCGAGAGCAATCATGGGCTTTTCCAAATAGGCCCATGTTACACCAACACTCCGCAGTCTGCATTGGTTGCTGATCAGTTTCCAGTCACAATTCAAAGTGTTGGTTTTGACCTATAAAGCCCTTCATGGCACCGGACCAGATTAACTCAGGGACCGTGTTCTGCCTCATGAATCCCAGCGACCAGTTAGGTCCCACAGAGTGGGTCTTCTCCGGGTCCCGTCAACTAAACAATGCTGCTTGGCGGGACCCAGGGGATGAGCCTTCTCTGTGGTGGCCCCGGCCCTCTGGAACCAACTCCCCCCAGAGATTAGAATTGCCCCCACCCTCCTTGCCTTTCGTAAGCTGCTTAAACCCACCTCTGCCGCCAGGCATGGGGGAATTGAGATACTCTTTCCCCCTAGGCCTTTACAATTTCATGCATGGTATGTCTGTATGTATGTTTGGTTTTTTATTATAATGGGTTTTAATTGCTTTTAATATTGGATTATTATTGTACGCTGTTTTATTATTGCTGTTAGCCGCCCCGAGTCTCCGGAGAGGGGCGGCATACAAATCCAATAAAAAAATAAATAATAAATAAATAAATACCGCTTCACAGTCTTTACAGTCTCTCAAAGCGGTTTACAAAGAGAAAGGATATTGCCCCCAACAATCTGGGTCCTGATTTTACCGACCTTGGAAGGATGGAAGGCTGAGACAACCTTGAGCCTAGTGAGATTCCATCTGCCAAGCTGTTGGCAGCCAGTGAGCAGCAGAAGTAGTTTGCAGTACTACAGAGATGGGCTACAAGAATGGTGGAAGGTCTTCAGCATAAAATGTATCAGGAAAGACTTCATGAACTCAATCCTTAGTCCTTTTTTTTCACTAGACTTTCCCATTCCAGCAACCGTTTTCTTGCTCTTCTTAAATTTTTGCTCCATTTTAAATTGCAGAGCACCCAGAGATTCTATTATATTGCAGTTTGACAACAAAACTGGGTTGTTGTTGGTTTTTTCCCCAAAGGTGCCTATGAGAAAAAAGATTGCCCTCACCCTGCCCCACAGTTTTCCATTTATTTGATGAATCAGAAGAGGGAGCAGGAACAAAAAAGAAAAAAAGAGGAATGGTGCATACAGGTAGTCTTCAACTTATGACAATTGAGCCCTCCCATTGCTAAGCAAGAAAATTGTTAAGTGAGTTATTCCCCATTTTATGACCTGTCTTGCCAGAGTTGGTAAGTGAATCACTGTAGCTGTTATATTATTATTATTATTATTATTATTATTATTATTATTATTATTATTATGTCAATACTACACAGCAAACGAGATCACTATGCTGGATTTCATATTTCATCACCAGCCGGGCGCTTCCCAAGCACCTAGGACTGCGTGATGTAGTGGTGAATTATGTTTGCCGATCCCAGTAAAGCGGCCTTTTGCAATTGACAGATGGAGATTTTGTCAATTCCGATGGTTTTCAAATGTCCGCTGAGATCCTTTGGTACTGCGCCCAGCATGCCAAGTACTACAGGGACCACTTTCACGGGCATTATTATTATTATTATTATTATTATTATTATTATTATTATTATTATTATTATTGGATTTGTATGCCGCCCATTTGTTAACTGTGCAAAATGGTTGTAAGTTACTTTTTTTCAGTACTGTTGTAACTTTGAGTGGTTGTAAGTCAAGGACTAGAGATGGTCAAGTGCAGTGACCAGGAAGCCCAGCAGAAGGAGAGGGGGCACTAAATCAGTTTTGATTAATGAACAGACACCAGCAGAGGTGATGCTACCTCCCATCAATCTACATAGTTCTCCCAAGTTACTGAGTGTAATCTGTCTTAAGGGGGCTAGCAGAAAGCCCAGGAATTTTGAAAATATATAGATCCAGAAGGTTTTAAAAGCAAAAAACTGCTTAAGAAAAGAGTAATAGAATCTAAGGTCAATATAAATGATGTTGAGTTCTTCGTTTAACCCTGAGCTACATAATGTATATTGTCTATTATTATAAATGGAATAGAATTGAATGGAGGTCAAGAGAGGAGAATAAAGAGCAAAAGTAAAATAGATTCTGAAAATAAGAAAGAGGGGGGTATCCTTTTTTTGTATATTTTTATATTAAAATGTCATTTGAAAGTACTTGCTTTGTCTCTTAATTTATTCAGAATTTGATGTATTCTTAATTTAAGTCCTTTTGATGCAGGGTTTTATAATTGGTCCAGTACAGAGGTCTCCAACTTGGCAACTCTACAACTTGTGGACTTCAACTCCCTAAATTCCTCAGCCATGCTGACTGAGGAATTCTGGGAATTGAAGTCCACACATCATAAAGTTGCCAAGGTTGGAGACCTTTGCTCTAGTATATATGCTGAGCTGAACAAAACTTTCCCTAATATCTATTTTTTTTTTAAAAAAAAAAGCCTATCTATTATAAACAATATGTTTTAAAGGAACTGGAGAACAGATTTTTGGCGGCATGTTTCAGGAAAAAAATATTTCTGGGAAACTTTTGATAATTGAAAGCGGGATGTTGCAGATGGCCCATTGTGATAGAACCTCCATGGATGAATTTTGCAAATCCACTCCCATAAATGTTCTGTGATGGGACTTGCTTTCTTTTATAGCTATTTATCCGTGAAAGTTCCTGTTGTGGCCCGTTCACATCCTGCACAATTAGCAATGGATCCAGAGGACTCAGAGATGTTGTACATACTCCTGATCAGTTGGAGGATGATGAAGATATTGAGGACTCGGATTCAGATAGTGTTTATGAAGTAGTGGGGGGCCCGGGGTTACAGGTAGTAGAACAGGTGGGAGGCCAGCCACAGGATGGGGCTATGAGTTCAGGATCTAGCGAGGGAGAATCAGATGCTCGCTGGGTTAATCCTAAATTCAGAAGGGTTCAGAAACGTAGAGAGCAAAGGTCTGGAAGAAGATATTAAGGAGAGGAATGGGTTAAATATTGTAGTGAGGTAATTGGCACGTCAGGGGGCTAGTGGAGAAGAAGGGTGGAGTTTCAATGTTGCCGAACAGAAATATGTAGGGGGGGTTTCACCATGCTAAAGTAAGCCAAAGTATTTTGAATTGTATTTAGTCAGAGTGGCTGTTTTTTATAGCTATGTAGTTAGGAAATAAATCTTCTCTAAGTTAAGCAGGAAAAAGAATGTGAGGAATGCGGCTAGAAGAGAGATAACGGACCGATTGATGTCTGGAATGTGTTGAAGTACAAGAGAGCAGAGAAATAAATGGAATTGCTTTATTCATGTAGTGATGCATTTAATGAGAGTTATTTGTAATTACTAAACTTCTACCAGAAACCAGAACAAGAGACAGTGAAGTCACAGTACCAGTACAAGACTGACAGAGAAGAGGACGTGGTTACATTGTCAGAGACTGAAGACCAATCAGGGTCTCCTGCACCTCTTGAGATGAGTGACTTGGGAGAAGAGGAGGAGCCTCTTCTTGAGGCTAGGATTTGCAGGGCCTATAGGAGGCAAGAGTGGTTACTCAGGAGGAGGCTTCCTCATGAGTAGCACTGCTGACTACTGGACCATGCTATCAGGCTATTTAACAAGGAGTCATGTGATGCTTCAGTGCAGAGGACAACATAGTTCATTCCAGAATCTTGTTGTAACTGTCTCTGGCTTGTACTTTAAAAGAACCACACTCTTGTCTGCATTAATTAGCGCCAGGCTTCCAGCCCACCTCTGTAAGTCTACAATATGGAACTTTGCTATCTAGTAACTACTGTTGTGTTTACCTATTCTTGGGGCTCTGGCCAGCTGCTAAGATATTATAATCAGCATTGTTATGTTTGTACTTTTAAATAAAGGCAACATATTTAAATGTTTCGATCATGTCCCCCCTTTTCCTTCTGTCCTCCAGATTATACAGATGGAGTTCATGAAGTCTTTCCTGATACGTTTTATGCTTAAGACCTTCCACCATTCTTGTAGCCCGTCTTTGGACCCGTTCAATTTTGTCAATATCTTTTTGTAGGTGAGGTCTCCAGAACTGAACACAGTATTCCAAATGTGGTCTCGAACCAGCGCTCTATATAGTGGGATCACAATCTCCCCCTTCCTGCTTGTTATACCTCTAGCTATGCAGCCAAGCATCCTACTTACTGTTCCTACCGCCCGACCACACTGCTCACCCATTTTGAGATTGTCAGAAATCACTACCCCTAAATCCTTCTCTTCTGAAGTTTTTGCTAACACAGAACTGCCAATACAATACTCAGATTGAGGATTCCTTATTAGATTTGTATGCCGCCCTTCTCTGAAAACTCTATTCTATTCTATTCTATTCTAAGTTTCCATGCATTGCTACTTTTCTTTCCTTCAGGTGCTTTGGTGAATAGGTTGACCCCCTCTTTTTTGTGGCAGCCTCTCAAACATCAGAGTCCTGCAATCTTGTCATCACTAGTCCTTCTTTTCACTAGATGAGACTTTATTTATTTATTTATTTATTTATTTATTTATTTATTTATTTATTTATTTATTTATTTATTTATTTATTTATTTATTTATTTATTTATTTGTTCGTTCGTTCGTTCGTTCATTCATTTATTTATTGGACTTGTATGCCACCCCTCTCCGTAGACTCGGGGCGGCTAACAACAGTAATAAAAAAGGCATATAACAATCCAATATTAAAACAGTTAATAACCCTTATTATAAAACCAAACATACATACAGACATACCATGCATAAAATTGTAAAGGCCTAGGGGAAAAGAATATCTCAATTCCCCCATGCCTGGTGGCAGAGGTAGGTTTTAAGTAGCTTACGAAAGGCAAGGAGGGTGGGGGCAATTCTAAACTCTGGGGTGAGTTGGTTCCAGAGGGCCGGGGCCACCACAGAGAAGGCTCTTCCCCTGGGTCCCGCCAAGTGACATTGTTTAGTTGACGGGACCCGGAGAAGACCCACTTTGTGGGACCTAACTGGTCACTGGGATTCGTGCAGCAGAAGGCGGTCCCTGAGATAATCTGGTCCGGTGCCATGAAGGGCTTTATAGGTCATAACCAACACTTTGAATTGTGACTGGAAACTGATCGGCAACCAATGCAGACTGCGGAGTGTTGGTGTAACATGGGCATACCTTGGGAAGCCCATGATTGCTCTCGCAGCTGCATTCTGCACGACCGGAAGTTTCCGAACACTTTTCAAAGGTAGCCCCATGTAGAGAGCATTACAGTAGTCGAGCCTCAAGGTGATGAGGGCATGAGTGATTTACCCAATTCCTGCAACCGTTCTTCAAACGTTTTAGCCTCCTGGTCTCTAATCATCTTTGTTGTTCTTCTCTGCACCCTTTCCAGAGTCTCTACATCTTTTTTTATAATATGGTGACCAAAGCTGCTTACAGTATTCTACTGAGTTGAAGTCCACCCATCTTAAAGTGCCCAGGGTTGAGAATCACTGGCCTATGATTTTCATCTTGGGTGTGAATTTGCTAAATAATCTGTAACAGAGAGACGAAGTCGTTTCCCAAAGGCGTAGCTCCCCCTCCCTTTAAAAAGGATGAAGGCATCACTGAAAGATTGTAAAAATTAATTAACCATTTCATAATGAGTTTTAATTAGACATCTTTTAATTGCAGCCGCCATGGTTATGCCTCTGAGACTGATTTCGCAAAGAGTGATCAATTGAATTTGCGAATGGCCTGGTAATAATAGTCTTTCTTTTGCAGGCAACAAATGTAACTATTTTGTGATGGTTGTGTTACAAAAGCAGAGTTAGATACATGTCAAACTTCTGGGCTATTCACTTCAGAGATAAGATATTTTTCCCCTACATGAGATAGTGTTCTGGAGATTATGTCACAGGGTCCAAACTTCTTATCTCGAAAAAAAGAAGTGAATTAATCTTTCAGTTGGTCACAGAGTCAGAATCTCTTTCTATGATTGTACTTTTAAAAAATGTACCATCTTTTTACATTAGAAATGTACAACCTAAGCCAAAGGCCATTTGTTGCCTCCAAACGATCTGAATACAGATAAAATGACCTGCAAAACACACATTTTTTTTAAATATCTGGAAAAACTGGAGAGCAGGTACTTTGATCAAATTATAATTTAATGAAACAACCTAAGCCGAAGGCCATTTGTTGCCTCCATGCACTCATGTTCATTTTCTGACCTAGACTATCCAGTAATTTTGAACTATTCCCCCATTCCTACCCCAGTCTTGGTCTGGAAGAAAAAAGCTAGGATATTGCCCTCATATACAGTTTTGTAGGCAGTTCTGGGTGGCCATTGCGTGCATCAGGAGCTTGGCCTAAATACTCTCTGCTTTTGTTAAATATTTATGGCTGAGAATCGGGAAATAATTGCTCTTTTCCCAAATGAGCAGCTTGCACTACTTCATGGTGGTCTCTTAAGAAAATGAAATGTTTGAAAAGAAAGAAAGAAAAAAAGAAAGAAAGAAAGAAAGAGAAAAGGGGGAGGGAGGCAGAAAGGAAAGAAGGAAGGAAGGAAGGTAAGAAAGAAAGTAAGAAAGAAAAAGAAAAGAGGGAGGGAGGCAGAAAGGAAAGAAGGAAGGAAAGAAAGAAAAAGAGAAAGAAAGAAAGAGAAAGAAAGAAAGAAAAAGAGGGATGGAGGCAGAAAGGAAAGAAGGAAGGAAGAAAGGAAGGAAAGAAAGAAAGAAAGAAAGAGTAAAGTGGGAGGGAAGGAGGCAGGAAGGAAAGAAAGAAAGAGAAAGAAAGAAAGAAAGAAAGAAAGAGAAAGAAAGAAAGAAAGAAAGAAAGAAAGAGAAAAGAGGGAGGGAGGCAGAAAGGAAAGAAGGAAGGAAGGAAGGAAAGAAAGAGAGAAAGAGAAAGAAAAAAGAAAAGAGGGAGGGAGGCAGAAAGGAAAGAAGGAAGGAAGGAAGGAAAGAAAGAAAGTAAGAAAGAAAAAGAAAAGAGGGAGGGAGGCAGAAAGGAAAGAAGGAAGGAAAGAAAGAAAGAAAAAGAGAAAGAAAGAGAAAGAAAGAAAGAAAAAGAGGGAGGGAGGCAGAAAGGAAAGAAGGAAGGAAGGAAGGAAAGAAAGAAAGAAAGAGAAACGTGGGAGGGAAGGAGGCAGGAAGGAAAGAAAGAAAGAGAAAGAAAGAAAGAAAGAAAGAGAAAGAAAGAAAGAAAGAAAGAAAGAAAGAGAAAAGAGGGAGGGAGGCAGAAAGGAAAGAAGGAAGGAAAGAAAGAGAGAAAGAGAAAGAAAAAAGAAAAGAGGGAGGGAGGCAGAAAGGAAAGAAGGAAGGAAAGAAAGAAAGAGAGAGAAAGGAAGGAAGGAAGGAAGTTAATTATTCTTGATTTTCTCTAAGACATTAGATCCTTCTATGACCACAAGCAGATTTAATTCCTCCCTGTTGTGGGTGAACCATTGAAAAGGAGGCAGTGAAAGGCTAATTCAATTCCAGTTATGATTTGATTCAGGTTAATCATAATAATCTTCTGATCTCATGGCTGTCAGCAATCATACCGTACATGAGGTACTAATAAAAAACTTAATCAGCCTGAAATGTGCTGGGCTCATGATGCACATTTTCCCCATCATCTATAAATAACTGTAAATGATTTTGGCTCAGCTTTAATTCTTTATTAAGAGCATGCTTGTGCAACCCCCCCTCCCTCTCACACACAGACATGTTTGTGTTGGGATGGCATTCATTCCCAAGCATTTGTCTATGGCAGCGGTGTCAAAGTCAATTTCATTGAGAGCTGCATCAGGGCTGTGGTTGACCTTGGGGAGGCCAGGAGGGGCATGGCCAACTGGATGGGTGTGGCCAGCTTGACACCACTCCCCAAATTGCTGACCCGATGTTTCTTCTTTGCATTGGGTAGACTGGGCTGGAGCCACACTGGCCCAATGTTTCCTCTTCAGATAGCCAGCCCTTTCAATTTTCCAGGAGTGGCTCTACAGACCCAATGCAACCACATAAAAGTCTGGATCCAGCCCACCGCCCTTGTATTTGGGTACACTGCTAACTACAGTGGTACCTCTACTTAAGAACTTAATTCGTTCCAGTATCAGGTTCTTAAGTAGAAAAGTTTGTAAGTAGAAGCAATATTTATTTATTTATTGATTGATTGATTGGATTTGTATGCCACCCCTCTCCGCAGACTCGGGGTGGCTAACAACAGCAATAAAACAGTATATAACAAAATCCAATACTAAAAACAGTTAAAAACCCATTATATAAAAACCAATCATACATACAGACATACCATGCATAAAATTGTAAAGGCCTAGGGGGAAGTGTATTTCAGTTCCCCCATGCCCGGTGGCAGAGGTGGGTTTTAAGCAACTTTCGAAAGGCAAGGAAGGTGGGGGCAATTCTAATCTCTGGGGGGAGTTGGTTCCAGAGGGCCGGGGCTGCCACAGAGAAGGCTCTTTTTCTCCTCAATGTAAAAGCAAATAATACGTGCAAAGCCATTAGGAAAGAAATAAAAGCTCGGAATTTGGGTAGGAGAAAGAGGAAGAAGAGGAGGAGGAGGAGGGCAGTCACTGCCAAAAGAAGAAGGTGAGGTGAGGGGAATAAAAAAAATCCAAAACTTTTTTTAAAAAAAGAGGAAACTGGCCAGGCCTTCGTGTCGCTCTCAAATTTCCTGGGAAATTTTTCCAGGGTTGGATTCTTAAGTAGAAAATGGTTCTTAAGAAGATGCAAAAATATCTTGAACACCCTGTTCTTATCTAGAAAAGGTTTTAAGTAGAGGCGTTTTTAGGTAGAGGTACCATTGTACTTCGTACAGATAGTTGGATAACCATCTGTCTGAAGTATTGTAGGGTTTCCTGCCTAAGCAGGGAGTTGGACTAGAAGACTTCCAAGGTCCCTGTTGTTGTTATTATTATTATTGGACACCCCTTCTCTAAGGAATGAAAACCTGATTTAGAATCTGGTATAGATTTTCTGAGGACCCATTTGTGTAGCAATTAATTAATACATCAGGCTACAAACTAGGAGACTATGAGTTCTAGTCCTACTTTGGGCACAAAGCCAGATAGGTGACCTCAAGCTAGTCACTTTTTCTTAGCTTGTGGGCCAGTCTTTGCCCATTTGTTTCACAAAAATTGAGGTATTTTTGCCTTCCCCAGTCCCAGGAGCTTTCTTCAGGCTGCCCAGACCCTTTGCTCACCCCATTTTTGCGAAAAACAGGTGAAAAATGGCCCATTTTTGCAAAGAAAATGGGGCCTTTTTTGACATAGAAACATAGAAGATTGACAGTAGAAAAAGACCTCACGGTCCATCTAGTCTGCCCTTATACTATTTCTTGTATTTTATCTTAGGATGGATATGTGTTTATCCCAGGCATGTTTAAATTCAGTTACTGTGGATTTACCGACCACATCTGCTGGAAGTTTGTTCCAAGGATCTACTACTCTTTCAGTGAAATAATATTTTCTCACATTGCTTCTCATCTTTCCCCCAACTAACTTCAGATTGTGCCCCCTTGTTCTTGTGTTCACTTTCCTATTGAAAACACTTCTCTCCTGAATCTTGTTTAACCCTTTAACATATTTAAATGTTTCAATCATGTCCCCCCTTTCCCTTCTGTCCTCCAGACTATGCAGATTGAGTTCATGAAGTCTTTCCCGATACGTTTTATGCTTAAGACCTTCCACCATTCTTGTAGCCCATCTTTGGACCCGTTCAATTTTATCAATATCTTTTTGTAGGTGAGGTCTCCAGAACTGAACACAGTATTCCAAATGTGGTCTCATCAGCACTCTATACAGTGGGATCACAATCTCCCTCTTCCTGTTTGTTATACCTCTAGCTATGCAGCCAAGCATTCTACTTGCTTTCCCTACTGCCTGACTGCACTGTTCACCCATTTTGAGACTGTCAGAAATCACTACCCCTAAATCCTTCTCTTCTGAAGTTTTTGCTAGTAGAGAACTGCCAATACAATATTCAGATTGAGGATTCTTTTTGCTCAAGTGCATTATTTTACATTTGGCAACATTAAACTGCAGTTTCCATTGCTTTGACCATTTATTTAGTAAAGCTAAATAATTTGCCATATTACAGGAATATCAACCCTATTGCACACTTTAGAGTCATTGGCAAATAGGCAAACCTTCCCTACCAAACCTTCCCCTACTTTTTTGCCTTCTAATGACCCCATCTAGCATGACTGGAGGAAGAATTTTGGGAGTTGAAGTCCACTAGTCTTGGGTTTTTTTTTGCAAAAATAGGGGTATTTTTGCCATTCCTCAGCACCCAAGACCTTTCTGCAGGAGGGAGGTAGAGCTTTGGGGCAGCAAAAATGGCTGCATTTGCTGTATAAGATGCGCCGACATTTCCACCCTGTGTCTTATAGTCTGAAAAATACAGTAGTTCCCACTTCAAAGTGATAAGAAAGTACATTGTGAGTTTTCAACAAAAAGGTGGCAGAATATGCTCAGCTCTGATTTAGTGCCCCAATCAACTGCATAAGGCCTGCACTCTTCTCAAGTGCTTAAACAGAATCAGCCATTCATCTGGCTCGGAGTTTGCATACCTTTGCTGCGTTTCAGAAATCCCAAAGGAAATCTTCACCAGGTCCCAAAATGCAAGAAAGCCAGGAAGACCCCTGAGACAAAATGTGTCAGGAAGAAAAATAATCACAATAAGACTCTGGCAGAACTAAAGGAAGCCTAAAACACATCCGACAAAGAAAGAAAAAAACTAATGAGGAAATTGGAAGATAGGCTTCAACACATTGTTTGTTATTAAAGCACACTAACAGCTGAAGGATTGTAGTCCATGATAAAAGAGAAAACTCCTTTAAGACAAGCTCATGACTATGTGGACTCATTCATATTTTCTTGGCAATAGTGAACACATGGAAGACAACAGACATTCTCTTCCTGTTAGCCAAGAAGAATTTACATTTTTTATGCCTTTGACATCTTCGACACAGACTTCAGAGGAAAATCAGAACTGCAGAAAAAAACAATTGCTGCCAACCTGCCTTCCATTGAGGACCTGTATACTGCACGAGTCAAAAAGAGGGCGGGGAAAATATTTACTGACCCCTTGCACAGAAACATAGAAACATAGAAGACTGATGGCAGAAAAAGACCTCATGGTCCATCTAGTCTGCCCTTATACTATTTTTTTGTATTTTATCTTAGGATGGATATATGTTTATCCCAGGCATGTTTAATTCAGTTACTGTGGATTTACCAACCACGTCTGCTGGAAGTTTGTTCCAAGGATCTACTACTCTTTCAGTAAAATAATATTTTCTCATGTTGCTTTTGATCTTTCCCCCAACTAACTTCAGATTGTGTCCCCTTGTTCTTGTGTTCACTTTCTTATTAAAAACACTTCCCTCCTGGACCTTATTTAACCCTTTGACATATTTAAATGTTTCGATCATGTCCCCCCTTTTCCTTCTGTCCTCCAGATTATACAGATTGAGTTAAATGAAGTCTTTCCTGATAGGTTTTATGCTTAAGACCTTCCACCATTCTTGTAGCCCGTCTTTGGACCCGTTCAATTTTGTCAATATCTTTTTGTAGGTGAGGTCTCCAGAACTGAACACAGTATTCCAAATGTGGTCTCTCCAACGCTCTATATAGCGGGATCACAATCTCCCTCTTCCTGCTTGTTATACCTCTAGCTATGCAGCCAAGCATCCTACTTGCTTTTCCTACTGCCTGACCACACTGCTCACCCATTTTGAGACTGTCAGAAATCACTACCCCTAAATCCTTCTCTTCTGAAGTTTTTGCTAACACAGACATCCTGGACACAAATTGTTTCCACTCCCACCCTCAAAACATCACTACAGAGCACTGCACACCAAGACAACTAGACACAAAAAAAGTTTTTCCCCGAGCGCCATCACTCTGCTAAATAAATAATTCCCTCAACACTATCAAACTATTTACTGGGTCTGCACTACTATTACTACTAGTTTTTTCTCATCATTCCTATCACCCATTTCCTCCCATTAATGACTGTAAAATACTGTATGACTGTAACTTGTTGCTTGTATCCTTAAGATTTTTTATTAATATTGATTGTTTATTTGACCCCCATGACAATCATTAAGTGTTGTACCTCCTGATTCTTCACAAATGTATATTTTTCTTTTATGTACACCAAAGACAAATTCCTTGTGTGTTAATCACAGTTGGCCAATAAAGAATTCTATTCTCTTTCTATTCTATTAGTAGTTTGCCTTTGATGGAGTCTAGTTAATATATAAATGGGGTCATATCTATTTATTGCCTGGAGCCTATATTATTTAAAAAATATTCCAGATATTTTTCAGGCAATGTTGGAAGTATTTGATGAATAGGGGAACAGTGGTGAATTGCTCCCGGTTCAGCCTGGTCCTGAAAACTGGTAGTGGTGGCGGGATGCTCCGCCTACCCACCCAGGACGCTGCTGCACATGTGCAGAAGCATGGTGTACATGTGCGTATGGACTGGTAGCAATGCGTTTTAGGACCCACTACTGTAGGGGAAGTCAAACACTCATGTCCTGCAAGTTAGATGACTTGCAAATGTATTCTACCTGATATAAATGCAGAAGGCCCTCTATAAATTTAGCTTGCAGCAAAGAGTTGCAGCCCTGAATATTCAAGATAAGTGTGACATTTATAATAATGATTTCTAAATCAAAGCCAAATGCTTAAAATTCCTTAGCAGTTTGATGAAATTTCAAGAGTTGGGTGTACATATTTATGCAACCATTTTTAAAAATCAACTATCAAGGAGGGAGCATTATCTGGCTGTTTTGCAATATAGTTTTAAAAAAACTGGAAAAGGGAATAGTTTGGGAATTGTATGTGTTTCAAAGAAATTATTCAGATCTAGAACTTAACTGTGATTTTTTTTTTCTGGTTAAGTCCTAATCTATCAACAAATATTTTAAAATATTTATAATGGTGCTCTGCACTAACAACCCTTACGGGATTTATTATACATTTTCAGAATTAGCTATATCTCTAACTTGCAACTTTGCTAAACCCACAGCGACACTGTCGCTATCCAGAAATAAAAAGGTGATTAGAGAAATACCCTAAGTTTCAAACTGAAGTGGTTTAAGGACATTTTGATAATTAATACAATGTGTATCTGCTACAAAAGAGAGTACTAGCAGCCTTAATTGACAATCCACAGTTACACTGAACAAGAAAAGAATAACAGTTTCCAAAAAATTAACAAATATCACCCATTTCTCCAGTCCTACCTAGTATTCTATAAGCATTATGCCAGGACAGAGTAGGTAAAGACATTTATGGCCTCTTCCCCATTGGTCAGTCAAGCAACAGTAGGCATGGAATGGGCATGTCAATCAATCAAGGATTAAGAGGCATGGGAGGATATCTAAAGACTGGAAGATCTAGGAAGTGACTCAAGTTTTGTTGTTTGAACATCCTACAACTCCTTCCTTCCTTCCTTCCTTCCTTCCTTCCTTCCTTCCTTCCTTCCTTCCTTCCTTCTTTCCTCCCTCCCTCCCCCCCTCCTTCCTTTCTTTCTGGAATCAAAAAACTGGTCTTACACATTGTGTGGATGGGAAAGAACAATATTCCCAATTGCTTGAAAACTGGTATTGGGTCCATACTCTCCTCCTATCACTACAGGATTAATGCTGTTCTGCAAACTAAGCAAATTACTTGCTATGTATACAGGTTTCCATTTCAATTATATAATGCATAACTTGGGAGATTTAGGGTAACTGAGTAAGAAATGTTTTTTCTTGAAGTTTTGAAAAACTCTTATTGAACACTATAGAATTGGCTTACATCCTTGGTGTAAACAACTCTTTATATTCATAAAGTGATAGCAATAGCTATCTGTTTTATCCTTTACAATTATTATCAAATAGATTCAAAATGGTGCCGAGGAAATGCTTGCATACAAAAGAAGTATCTGATCTACAATGTGTATGAAGAATCATTGTGTCTTCAAAATAATAAAAAGGCACTAATTTCCATTCTATTGATGTTTGGATCAGCTAAATGACAATCCATGATAGGTATGAAAAATGAACTTCCCAAACCATATTTAGTCAAGCATTGAATTGCCAATACAAATCACCTGGCAGTGTTTTTATTTACAGAAACGGTTCTAATCTTTGCTTGAAATGTTTTAAATCACCATACTCATAATGATTATTAATTTGTTCTGAATCTGCTCTGTATTTTTTTTACAATTAAGTTTTGATAAAAGCTAAAGAAATTGTTATGAAAAAAATGTCATGCTATAATACTTACTAGGATCTTGTTCCAGATACGTTAGCATAAAGATATAAAGAAAATCATCTTGGCTGTGTTGGTCACAAGTTTTCGATGGTACTCTTGAAATATTAGGCTAATGTAATGCATTGAACAAAATTTAGGCTAAGTCCAGTCAATATAGGAGCTGAAGATAAAACCTGCTTCATCAGATCTAAAGAATCATTGAGTTCAACCTTCAGCATCTGTAGTGTACATTCAGAGGTATATACAGTAGAGAGCCTATTAGCAGGATATAAGCTTAATAGCAATATTTTGCTATTCAAATGATCTTAACCCTTATGTCAGTGATGGTGAACCTATGGCACGGGTGCCATAAGTGGCACACAGAGCCATATCTGCTGGCATATGACCCGTTGCCCTAGCTCAGCTACAGCGTGCATGTGTGTATTGGCCAGCTGATTTTTGGCTCACACAGAGGTTCTGGGAGAGCGTTTTTGGCTGCCAGAGAGCCTCCGGGGGATTTGGGAGGGCATTTTCAGCCTTCGGAGCCTGGGGAGGGTGAAACACAAGCCTACTGGGCCCACCAGGAGTTGGGAAACAGGCCATTTCCAGCCTCCAGAGGGTGGGAGAAGCTGTTTTCACCCTCACCAGGCATTGAATTATGGATGTGGGCACTCGCACATGTGTGATAGAGCACATGCATGCTCTTTCTGCACCCGAGGGAAAAAGGTTTTGCCATCACTGCCTTATGTTCTGGAGAGAAAGAAGGAGGGAGGTCGGGGAGATGGAGAGATGAGATGGTTTATATAATAATCAATCACAATATATTTATATAAATATATATTATAATGGTGATTATAATAGTCATTCTTAAGGAAGAAAGGCCTCACACATCCAATATTATGTTAGATAGGCTGTGATTTCACAACATATGTGACTACTCTGATGAAGATTTAACTGGGGCATTAGTAAATATACAAACTTCCATTGTATTATATTTGTTTGGGAGGGTTTTTTAAGATGAATGCAATGCCGCTTGGCGGGACCCAGGGGAACAGCCTTCTCTGTGGCGGCCCCGGCCCTCTGGAACCAACTCCCCCCAGAGATTAGAATTGCCCCCACCCTCCTTGCCTTTTGTAAGCTACTTAAACCCACCTCTGCCGCCAGGCATGGGGGAATTGAGATACTCTTTCCCCCTAGGCCTTTACAATTTTATGCATGGTATGTCTGTATGTATGTTTGGTTTTTTATAATAATGGGTTTTTAATTGTTTTTAGTATTGGATTATTATTATATGCTGTTTTATTATTGCTGTTAGCCGCCCCGAGTCTCCGGAGAGGGGCAGCATACAAATCCAATAAACATAAACATAAACATTGTAATATGGGTTATTTTGGTATTCAGTTTAAACACATTCTATGAATTCAGCCATTACCAGACAAGCTAGTATATGAGTTTACAACCTTGTGGTCCAATTCACTTCTCTTTTGCTTTGAAGGCAGTGTTTAGCAGATTAGATGGTGCAGGTATGACAAGCAATACAGACATAGGATCTACCGAAGTGATATTATAGTCAGCCAATAAATTTCCCATTGCCTGTTGAATATCGTCATTTGAAGCTACCTAGATTACTGGCAAAGCCTTCTGCCGAGCTTTATAATTAAAGCATCCTTATTAGCAGTGTATTAAAGCGAGTCCTTTGCCTTGACTATTATAAACACAAATTACAGGTGCTCAAATGAATTACCTCCTTCAACATGTTCTGGACTGCTGGGGAAAGTGGACTTAGAAGAATGACATTGCCAAGATTCCCATCTACCTAATTAACCAGCGGCAACAGGGCAAGGAAGGCATACTCGGAATAGAATAGAAAATGGAATAGGAAATTTCAAGCACACCTCCAAATCTCTCCCTAGAAGAGAAAGTATGTGCAAGCATTAAAACCATGTTTCCTTTGACAAATCCTAGCTCTAAACAGCGTTCCTCTTGGGAAAGGGAAATTGTTAGTAAAGAAAATACATTTCAGACTTAGAATCAATCGTCCAAGCTAACTATTTTTGGGCGCTCCATTACTGAAAGTTTTTAAGAAGAGACTAGACCAGTGATGGTGAACCTTTTGCCAAAAAACCATGTGCACATGTTATCGTGCATGCGTGAGTGCCCACACTCATAATTCAATGCCTAGGGAGGACAGAAACACTTTCCCACACACCCCGGAGGCCCTCTGGAGGCCGGAAACGGCCTATTTCCCAACCTCTGATGGGCCCAGTAGGCTTGTTTTTTATTTTTTTATTTATTTTATTTTTATTTATTTATTTATTTTGTCCAATGCACAATGAGAGTTTTAGAGGATATATATATATACACACACACATAGTAAAATACATGATTAAGGTTATAGAGGAGATACTCATTGTAAAATATATCTATGAAAGAATAGAAGAGAAGGTATAGTGATGGAACATATCAATGAAAGAATAGAAGAAGAGATATAGGAATAGAAGAAAGGTATAGGAGATACAGGAGAGCTATAGGACAAGGGACGGAAGGCACTCTAGTGCACTTGTACTCGCCCCTTACTGACCTCTTAGGAATCTGGATAGGTCAACCGTGGATAATCTAAGGGTAAAGTGTTGGGGGTTTGGGGATGACACTATGGAGTCTGGTAATGAGTTCCACGCTTCGACAACTCAGTTACTGAAGTCATATTTTTTACAGTCAAGTTTGGAGCGGTTAATATTAAGTTTAAATCTGTTGTGTGCTCTTGTGTTGTTGTGGTTGAAGCTGAAGTAGTCACCGACAGGCAGGACGTTGCAGCATATGATGTTGTGGATCATATTTAGATCTATTGCTTGGTTTCCATCAAGTGTTCTCCAGAGATTTATAGCCAAAACAGGGAGTTTGGGATGAAAGTAAGGGTGCAATCCACCAGGTTCTGACAGGTTCTGGAGAACCGGAAATTTTGAATAGTTTGGAGAACCAGCGAATACCACCTCTGGCTGGCCCCAGAATGGGATGGGAATGGAGATTTTGCAGTATCCTTCCTATGCCATGCCTACCAGGCCACACCACACCCACCAAGCCAGGCTGACAGAACCGGTAGTAAAAAAAAAATGATTTTACCACTGGCTGAAAGAGCTTCTTGAAAGATTTCCCTGGACCTGGGAGGGTAAAAGCACACTCCCGCATCCCCTCGGAGGCTTCTCTGGAAGCCAAAAATGCCCTCCCAGAGCCTCTGTGAGTCCCCAAAATCAGCTGGTCAGCACACACATGTACATTGGAGCTGAGCTAGGGCAACGACTCACATGCCAGCAGATAGGGCTCCACGTGACACTTGTGGTACCTGTGCTATAGGTTCACTATCACTGGACTAGACAGTCTATACTATCTGAAATAGTATAGATTCTCCCACTTGAGCAGGGGGGTGGATTACATGGTCTTCAAAGTCTTTCCAGCTCTGTTCTGTTCCATTCCATTCCATTCCATTCTAGTTCATTCCATCTGGTGGGGGGGATTGAATATTTAGAAATATTGTGGGAATGATCCAAGGAAAACTGACCAAGGAAAGATTCAACCTGGAGATAAGAAAGAATTTCCTGACAGTGAGAGCGATCAACCAGTGGAACAGCCTGCCAGCAGAGGTTGTGGAACCCCCAACTTTGGACACTTTCAAGAGGAGATTGGACTGCCATTTGGCTGGAGTGCTGTAGGATTTCCTGCTCAGGCAGGGGGTTGAACTTGATGACCTGTAAGGTCCCTTTCAACTCTAATAATAAATAAATAAATAAAAATGTTGTTTCCCATACAAAATTTAAGTGAATAAAATAACAGAATCACAGATTTGGAAGGGATCTTGGAAGTCTTCTAGACCCACCCTCTGCTAAAGCAGGAAGCCCTATACCAATTCAGACGAATGATTGTTCACTCTTTTCTTAAAACAGGCATGGCACAGCATGGCTTAATATGTTGTGTGAATCAGTTCAAGGTATAAAATGTATGATTGACCTTCACGTAGGAGCCCTGGTGGCCCAGTGGTTAAAGTGCAGCATTGCAGGCAAATTCTGGACACACTCTGGAGATTGATCCTGACGTGGCTCAAGACTTACCCAGCTTTCCATGATCAGTAAAATGAGAGCCCCTATGCAAATAATGCTGATAATTTAAACATAGAAACATAGAAGATCCATGGCAGAAAAAGACCTCCTGGTCCATCTAGTCTGCCCTTATACTATTTCCTGTATTTTATCTTAGGATGGATATATGTTTATCCCAGGCATGTTTAAATTCAGTTACTGTGGATTTACCAACCACGCCTGCTGGAAGTTTGTTCCAAGCACCTACTACTCTTTCAGTAAAATAATATTTTCTCACATTGCTTCTGATCTTTCCCCCAACTAACCTCGGATTGTGCCCCCTTGTTCTTGTGTTCACTTTCCTATTAAAAACATTGAACCTTATTTAACCCTTTAACATATTTAAATGTTTCGATCATGTCCCCTCTTTCCCTTCTGTCCTCCAGACTCTACAGATGGAGTTCATTAAGTCTTTCCTGATACGTTTTATGCTTATGATCTTTCATTATTTTTGTAGCCCGTCTTTGGACCCGTTCAATTTTATCAATATCTTTTTGTCGGCAAGGTCTCCAGAACGGAACACAAACCATCCAGAGAGTGTTATAAAATACTATGGTGTGATTTTTAGGCTAAATGCTACTGCTATTGCTATGTATCTATTGGGATTTCTTTTTTAAAAAAAGAGCTAAGCTTTGGTGGGCTGCATCAACTGTTACCTGCAAGGATAACATGATACAATTCCGAAGCAGCAGAAGTTCTGGTGATGAGAGTCCAGAAGGTAAAATCCATTTGCCTATCTGTATTGCATCATATATATATATCTCCATATACCATGTGTAACTCATGAGCCCCAATGTAGACCCCAAAGGTTTGATTGATACCACCCTAAAATAATATTTGATTATATTGTGTGAATCAGTTCAAGGTATAAGATGTATGATTGATATTTGATTATATTGTTTATGGTGTCATCCTATCAGCATCAAGAAGTTTGGAGTAAGCAAAGATCACAATGATTTTTAGTCTAGTTTTTTTTGTTTCTTGTAGTTTGTTTTGTTTTCCTACTAAAGCCCTTTGTGGCGGGGATCAGTCATCATGTAAATCTATTGTTATCTATTGGCTGTATAGAAAAGATGAGTATTTGTAGCACATCCAGTAGGTTTTATGTCATGCGATTCCTTATTTATCTAATTTGTATAGCCGCCCATCTCACAGGCCAGTGACTCTTCAAATTAAAAACTGAATGACTTAACGGAGACCAAACTATTAATATAGATAATAGAAACTTGCTTTTCCAGAACCACAACAAAAATAAATTGGCACTTTCATTCCTTACCGAGATTAATATGTTGTTGAAATCCTATACAATATACAAAATATTGTTTCTGGCAACCACACCAGTGTTGCTGTGCAAGAATTATACTCTGAGATGGAAACCTAATTCTAACTCCCATTACTTAATATGACTCTCTTCTACCATTTTTAAATATGTATTTGGAGACCAATCTACGAGCCAGGCTTCAATTTCTACATTTCACTATAACCAGGAGGAACATTGTTTTTTCTGACTTTAATCATAAAAAAAGACTGCTCCTAATAGAGCAGAGAAACCCAATTTCCTCCCCAAGTCATTTTCCAAGTTGATGTGCCATAGATATTGTGATGATTGCAAAATGAACAATATCTGGGGCTTCTTAAAATGGTCTGCAAAATATGCAAATACAAATAAAGCTGTAATGGACCATTATGTGTTTGGCATCAGTGACTTTGAGGCAGAATGCTAAGGCACTTATTTTCTGATTATTGTCATCTAATAACCTTCCCAGCTGTAAAATATATTTTTCTATGCAAGCAGAAATAAAGTTTATTACTGCAGGAAAACATATGTCACTGTCTCTTTAGAACTGCGATAGCATTTAATTCCATTTAATACTGGACCACCCTGTGACCCAGTGGGTCATCATTCGAAAGAAAGATAGTACAGTACAGACAAAACATTAAATTTTCAGTTGATCTTAAGTGTTTTACCCCAAAGGTGGACAGTCACATGACTATGTAAATAAAGTATAGGTAGTTCTCAACTTATAAGCACGTCTGAGCCCAAAATCTATGTTGCTAAATGTTAAGTAGGTTTGACCCCATTTTATGATGTTTCTTCCCACTTTTTATTTATTTTTTTAGTTCCATTTGTATGCCACCCAACTCCCTAAGGACTCTAAGTGGTTCACAACCAAAAACAACATTATTAATATTAAAATTTCTAAAAATAAAAAGAAATTAAAAACAATTTAAAACCCACAATAAAACCAGATGTATCATTTACGGTCAGATCACAACGCTGCATCATCTAACACTAGGGAACAATTTGTAATACAATTTCTGTTGAGTTTGATATTTGAGCTTTTTTTATAGATAATTAAGAATGCTGGTTTAAAAACTGCAGTTAGCTTTCTTCTACTACATCAAGTTTTTTTTCTCTACACCTTAAATATATAATATTTCGTAAGCTCCTTAAAACCCACCTCTGTCGTCAGGCATGGGGGAATTGAGATATTCCCTTCCCCCTAGACGTACAAAATTTATGCATGGTATGTTTGTATGTATGATTGGTTTCTTAAATTGGGGTTTTTAAACTACTTTTAATATTAGATTTGTTTATATTGTTTTTTACTGTTGTTAGCTGCCCCGAGTCTATGGAGAGGGGCGGCATACAAATCAAATAAATAAGTAGGTAGGTAGGTAGGTAGGTAGGAAGGTAGGTAGATTTATTTATTTATTTATCTATCTATCTATCTATCTATCTATCTATCTATCTATCTATTTATTTATTTATTTATTATTTAGATTTGTATGCCGCCCCTCTCCGTGAACTCGGGGCGGCTCACAACAGGCATAAACAAATCGTACAAATCCAAATAGATTCAAATAAATTTAAATATTTAAAAAAGTTTAAAAATGAACCCCGATATATTAACAAGCACACACACAAACATACCATACATAAATTGTACGTGCCCGGGGGAGATGTTCCAGTTCCCCCATGCCTGACGACAAAGGTGGGTTTTAAGAACTTTGCGGAAGGCAGGGAGGGTAGGGGCAGTTCTAATCTCCGGGGGGAGTTGATTCCAGAGAGTCGGGGCCACCACAGAGAAGGCTCTTCCCCTGGGGCCCGCCAACCAACACAGTTTAGTTGACAGGACCCGGAGAAGGCCCACTCTGTGGGACCTAATCGGTCGCTGGGATTCGTGCGGCAGGAGGCGGTCTCGGAGGCATTCTGGTCCAATGCCATGAAGGGCTAGATAGATAGATAGATAGATAGATAGATAGATAGATAGATAGATAGATAGATAGATAGATAGATAGATAGATAGATAGATAGATAGATTAGATAGATAGATAGATAGATAGATAGATAGATAGATAGATAGATTAGATAGATAGATAGATAGATAGATAGATAGATAGATAGATAGATAGATAGATAGATAGATAGATAGATAGATAGATAGATAGATAGATAGATAGATAGAGTTCATTAGGCAACATGAGCATCAAATTGCATTTTTTACATAGCCATCTTCCTACATCTTCCTAACTTCCCGGAAAATCTTGGTGCAATCAGTGATGAGCAGGGTGAACAAGATTTGAAGGTCATGTAGGCACGGTATAAAGATAGATGGGATGTACATATGATGACTGTCTATTGCTGGACCATCAAGCGAGAATGTCCACAGAATAAACACTCCAGAAAAAGCTCTAAGCTAAAATGTTTACCTTAATGTGTATGATTAACATTTGATAAAAAAAACAACTATTTGTATGAACACAGTTTAACTTGCAGTAACTATTATAGCCTTTGTGTGAATAAAATTATTCTTTGTAAACAGTATATTTGGTAAGTTTTTACTTTCCTTTCCTTTATAGTTGTTTGACAGCCCTGGTATCAGGGGTGAGTTCTGACTTACCTCGCTGGCTGTTTCATTTCCTCATGCAGTGAAGACAAGAACAAGGGGACACAATCTGAGGTTGGTTGGGGGAAAGATCAGAAGCAACATGAGAAAATATTATTTTACTGAAAGAGTAGTAGATCCTTGGAACAAACTTCCAGCAGACGTGGTTGGTAAATCCACAGTAACTGAATTTATTAGTATTAGTATTATTATTATTTATTAGATTTGTATGCCGCTCCGAAGAATTTAAACATTCCTTAGGATGGATAAACATATATCCATCCTAAGATAAAATACAGGAAATAGTAAAAGGACAGATTAGGTGGGCCATGAGGTCTTTTTCTGCCATCAATCTTATTTATTTATTTATTTATTCATTCATTCATTCATTCATTCATTCATTCATTCATTCATTCATTCATCCAATACACAAATACATAGGAAGAAAAATAGACATGTAGTCATATATATAAGGGTAAAAGTGAACTTAGAGGAGAGGATATATGAAAGAAAGAAAATATATATGATAAGTGAAGGAAAGGAAAGACAATTGGACAGGGGACGAAAGGCACACCAGTGCACTTATGAACGCCCCTTACTGGCCTCTTAGGAACCTGGAGAGGTCAATCGTGGAGAGTCTAAGGGAGAAATGTTGGGGGTTAGGGGTTGACACAATTGAGTCCAGTAATGAGTTCCACGCTTCGACAACTCGATTGTTGAAATCATATTTTTTACAGTCAAGTTTGGAGCGGTTCGTATTAAGTTTGAATCTGTTGCGTGCTCTTGTGTTGTTGCGGTAGTACTCATTGACAGGCAGGACGTTGCAGCATATGATCTTGTGGGCAATACTCAAATCGTGTTTTAGGCGCTGTAGTTCTAGGCTTTCAAGGCCCAGGATTGTTAGTCTATTTTCGTAGGGTATTCTGTTTCGAATGGAGGAGTGAAGGGCTCTTCTGGTGAAATATCTATGTTTCTATGTTTCATGCATCATGTGGGCATTCATGCGCAGGCACCGTACTAAAAACCCAGCTTCTGTGCATGTGCAGAAGCAAAAAACAAGATGGCGCCGCCGATGGCACCACCAAAAAAGCTGGTTCTGGGGCATGCCCAGCTGGCCATCTCTACTGGTATGGCGAGCCAGGGGAAAAGTTCTACTATTAGTTTTATAGAACTGGTCTGAACTGGCAGGAACCCACCTCTGCCCAGTTTAAATACTTTTTTGGTAAACAAAGCTTTAAAGAATATGTATGAAATTAGCTGGACATCCCATGCAATTAGTAATAACACAGTTATTTCTCTCATGAACAAAACTAACTTAGATTAAATGTGGAGCACATCTTCAAGCCTCAGAGCAGTTTTCAAAAAACCCAACTTACTTCTTAATATTCTGCAGAGGCACCACTGAAAACTCTTCACTGCCTTCATCAGAAAAACACTTAATAATTTTAATAATCTGAAGACTTTATTTTACCAGAAGCTGTTGCATTGAGCCGCAAATAGATAAAAGACAAGAAAAATAAATCGATCCATTGTATGCCATTAAGTCAATGTTGACTGTTAGTGACCGCAGAGAGAAAAATCCTGCACCACAATAATAAATAGTAGGTTGCTAAATATTTAGATTTTCAAGAAAAAGACCTTTCCACCCTTTTGCAAATCTAAAGCAGCATCAGTTGACTTTGCAATATATATGCAAACTACAGAGGTAATGAAAGAAATCTACTACAGAGGTAATGAAACCACTCTCAAATATTTTGCCCATTTTGTACGCAGTTTTCCCAAAGGAAGAGAATTTTGCATAAAGGTTTCCTGCAATGAAGAAAGAAAATACAAATGAATTCCATTTTTGGGGGGTGGTGGTTTTGCTGAACCTAAACTTTCCTTCATGGGTGATTGAATTTTGCATAAAGATTTATTCTGGAACAGTAGCAACCAATGGTCAAATGAAAGATAATGTCGGATATAGCTCAAATGGTGATAACATAGAAATTGTCTTAGCCGTTGGCCATCGTTCCTTTGGTACAGATAGTCCTTGATTTATGACAGTTCATTTATTTATTTATTTTACAATATATTTATTATTTTTTCCCCATTTTAAAAACAATACATTCATATTTACAGCTGAATCAGCATCATATATACATTTCTATCCACATTGTCTTTTAATTTCTTGATGTTTTATTTCGATGTTTAGTTTGAGTTTCTTTTCTTTTTTTTGTCCATTGGTATCATTTTGTCCAGATTTCATAGTAGTCCGAATCTTTTTGGTTATTTAATTCCATTGTCAATTTGTCCATCTCTGCACAATCGTATATTTTCTTGATGATCTTGTTGTCTTCAGATATTTGTGAGTTTTTCCAATTCTGTGTGAATACAATCCTTGTCGCTGTTGTTATATGCAAGATTAAATATTTTACATTTTTAGAGTAAGATCCTCTCATAATGCTCAATAGAAAAAATTCTGGTATATATTCTATTTTTATGTTTGTTATTTGACATAACCAATTGTTTACTTTTTTCCAGTATTTTTTTTGTCTCTGGACAGTTCATTTAATGACTGTTCAAAGTTACAACTGCTCTGAAAAAAGTGACCATTTAATGACTGTTTTTCAAACTTACGACCATTGCAGCATCCCCATGGCCATGTGATCAAAATTCGGATAACGAGCCACTGACTCGGTATTTATGACTGCTACCTGGATTCTCAGAGAAAATGGGTACCAAGTGCAATGATTAGACTCCAGGATTTTGCTGGATATATGAATGAGAATTGTAATGAATTTGAAAGAGCTGAATAATGTTTCAAATCTGAATGCAGATAGCATTTGTCATTTTACATTATTCAGATTCAAGTTGCCTTTTTCTTTATACAGGAAGCATTTCTTGTTCTAGCCAATCATGAATGTAGACTTTCATCACTAAATCAGAGATTTTGACAATTTAAGTAATATACCCTGATATTTCATGGGGATCTGTAATACTTACCATTTCCTCATATTCCCTTTTATGGTCTGCTACTCTATGCATCTCCACCGCGAGTCATAAATAGTAACTCTATGAATGTTTTCTTATTTTCAGGTTATAAAAGGTGGAGCTATAATGATTCGGTTTACAAGAATTGCTTTTTCTATCAGTGCATGCAATGGTAGGTAAGACTCTTCGTGGTGTGAATATCTCAGAAAGTATAAGGAATTAATTAATCAGTGGAATTACTTGCCTCCAGAATTTGTGGATACTCCAACACTGTTTTAAAGTTTCAAAGATGAGATTGTCTGAAGTGGTGTAAGGTTTTTTGCCTGAGCCAGGGGTTGAACTAGAACAGTGTTTCCCAACCTTGGCAACTTGAAGATAAGTCCTTCTCGATCCACAGCTAACATTAGAGAACCATCTTTCAGCTGTGGCGAGGGGGACGTTTGCCCAGGTTCACCTGGTGCACCAGTTGTGGCCCTATCTGGACCAGGACTCACTGCTCACAGTCACTCATGCTCTCATCACCTCAAGGTTCGACTACTGTAACGCTCTCTACATGGGGCTACCTTTGAAAAGTGTTCGGAAACTTCAGATCGTGCAGAATGCAGCTGCGAGAGCAATCATGGGCTTCCCTAAGTATGCCCATGTTACACCAACACTCCGCAGTCTGCATTGGTTGCTGATCAGTTTCCGGTCACAATTCAAAGTGTTGGTTATGACCTATAAAGCCCTTCATGGCATCGGGCCAGAATATCTCCGGGACCGCCTTCTGCCGCACGAATCCCAGCGACCAGTTAGGTCCCAAAGAGTTGGCCTTCTCCGGGTCCCGTCAAGTAAACAATGCCGTTTGGCGGGACCCAGGGGAAGAGCCTTCTCTGTGGCGGCCCCGACCCTCTGGAACCAGCTTCCCCCAGAGATTAGAACTGCCCCCACCCTCCTCACCTTTTGTAAGCTCCTTAAAACCCACCTTTGCCATCAGACATGGGGGAATTGAAACATCTCCCCCGGGCCTATACAGTTATGTATGGTATATATGGTATGTTTGCTTTTAATAATGGGGCTTTTAGTGTTTCTTTTAAATTATTAGATTTGTTATATATTGTTTATTATTGCTGTTAGCCGCCCCGAGTCTACAAATCTAATAAATAAATAAATAAATTTGGGGCGGCATACAAATCTAATAAATAAATAAATAAATTTGGACTTCAACTCCCAGAATTCCCCAGCCAGCGTTCACTGGCTGGGGGCTTCTGGGAGTTGAAGTCCAAATATCTCCAAGTTGCCAAGGGTGGGAAACACTGAACTAGAAGAACTGTTATTCTGAATGTTTATAGCTAGTTTTTCATGCTTTCCTGCTCTTCATTCTAGCTGGTATTCCTAGTGAAATGATGAATTTGTACAACTAAACCCTTAGCTTAAAGTAACAAAACATATTTGCTGTTAGACACACTTTAAATGATAGTCCAGTGCCTGCTGGCCCTTAATCACCTAACTTAATTTTACTCTACTTTAGCATCTGCTGGGAATCCAGCCATATTTCCCTGCTTATTCTTGCCATGGGTTAAGAGGGGTGCTCACTTCGTCAGCATATATCTGACAGCAGTCTTAGTGATTTGGAGTCTTTCAATAAAATTAAACAGGACTAGTAGCTCATCAGCCGGAATCATTTGGAAGATGGAAACTCTTTTCAGTGAGCATTCTTTACCAGCAAAGGGCGTCTATCTTTCCAAACTTTTTTTTCCAAATCTCTTTCTCTCTCTCTCTGTATATAATGCTCAAAAAAATAAAGGGAACACTCAAAGAACACATCCTAGATCTGAAAGAATGAAATATTCTCATTGAATACTTTGTTCTGTACAAAGTTGAATGTGCACACCAGCATGTGAAATTGATTGTCAATCAGTGTTGCTTCCTAAGTGAACAGTTTGATTTCACAGAAGTTTGATTTAGTTGGAGTTATTTTGTGTTGTTTAAGTGTTCCCTTTATTTTTTTTGAGCAATGTATATGTGACATGTAAATACATACAGTGATGCCTCATCTTACGAACTTAATTGGTTCCAGGACGAGGTTTGTAAGGTGAAATATTTGTAAGACGAAACAATGTTTCCCATAGGAATCAATGGAAAAGCGATTAATGCGTGCAAGCCCAAAACTCACCCCTTTTGCCAGCTGAGGCGCCCGTTTTTGCGCTGCTGGGATTCCCCTGAGGCTTCCCTCCATGGGAAACCCCACCTCTGGACTTCCGTGTTTTTGTGATGCTGCAGGGGAATCCCAGCAGGGGAATCCCAGCAGTGCAAAAAAGGGTGCTTCACTGGCAACGGAAGTCCGGAGATGGGGTTTCCCAGCTAGGAGAGCCTCAGTGAAATTGCAGCATCGCAAAAACACAGAAGTCCTTGAAACCCCAACTCCTTTTTTAAAAGTTCGGGTTCGGCTTCAGCGTTCGCTCAAACACCGCAAAACACCACTACCTGGAGGAGAGTGGGGAATCCCATCATGGGATATCCCACCTACTTTTGCTTGCAGGACCGCGAGCAAAAGGAGGTGGGGAATCCCACAAAGGGATTCCGGGTGTGGGGCTTTGATGTCACAAAGACTCCTTCCTACCCATTTCGGCTGGCCAGGAAATAGTCTCTGTGATGTCAAAGCCCTGCTGCCGGAATCCCATTGTGGGATTCCCCACCTCCTTTTACTTGCAGTGCCACTGCGTCATCCTTTTCTGTAAAAATAAAAGGAAGCAAAAGGAGGTGGGGAATTCCTCACCTCCTTGTTTATTTTTACAGAAAAGGATGCCCCAGTGGCTTGCTGCTGTTCGGATTCGGGTTCGGCAAACTCACCCAAACTTCACGGCAAAGTTTGGGTGAGTTCGCTGAACCCAAACTTCGTTGGGTTCGCCCAACACTAGTGCTAACATCTACTTTCCTTATCCCATAAAGAAGAACTTTTCATGTCTCCAAATTTGGCAATTTTAAAACTGTGGATTTCAACTCCCAGAATTGGCATGGCTGCTTGAAGGGATTCTTGGAGTTGAAGTTCACAAACTGCCAAGTTTGGAGACCTCTGATTTAGTGGAGAGTACTTCTTGAGCCCCTTCTGCTTCAACTTCGCTGTGTATCTGAGAGCTTAACCCATTTTCGATATACAGTGGTACCTCTACTTATGAATTTAATTCATTCCTTGACCAGGTTGTTAAGTAGAAAAGTTTGTAAAAAGAAGCAATTTTTCCCAACGTAAAAGCAAATAATGTGTGCAATTGGGGAAACCACAGGGGGGGTGGAGGCCCTGTTTTCTCCCAGGAGAGTCCTAGAGAGGCCCCACAGAGGCTTCTCCCTGCCTTTTCCAGCCCTGTTTCCTCCCAAGAGATTCCTAGAGAGGCCCCACAGAGGCTTCTCCCTGCCTTTTCCGGTTACAGTTTCAGAGGCCCCAGCCCTATGAAGTGAACTCCCCCAGGAGATTCGTACCGCCCCCTCCCTCCTGGTCTTTCGTAAAGCTCTGAAGACCTGCCTCTGCCGGCGGGCATGGGTACTATGAGCGATTGTCCACAGCCAATGTGAATGATTGAATTGGATGACTATGGATGATTGTACAAGGTTTTTTTTTTTGAATTGTTAATAATTTTGTACATGTCTTCTTTTGAAATAATTATGTTTCTCACATATATTGTCTATATTTACAATGTTGTACGCCACCCTGAGTCGCTTCATAGAAGTCAAACAAACAAACAAACAAATAAACAAATAAATAAACAAACAAACAAACAAATCCAGTAATATGTAATATGTTTAGAAAGATGGTCTTCGCCATCTGTTTTACAATGAGTGCACTTTGTTCAAATTTATAAGCAATTTTTATTAATGCATTTTGTATGAATCCTTTCTGATTACATTCATTGTGTGCTCTTTTTACCTTCTACTGGATGTTCATTGTATTTCTTTTTAATTTACAAACTGAAGATTCAAGTGCAAATTGTGGTCTATAACTGTATTCCAATTTACCTACAATTTTGGAACAGGGATGCTTTGTATTGAAGCCTAAACAAATCGAAATTGTTCCACATCCGATGTTTATTGGTAATCTACATAGGATGCTATTTTTGAACCTATCCATCTTATTATACATCTGTCTTTGCAATGAGGCATTGTCATCATAATAGCAATTTTGAATTTCATTATTCGCAAATACCTTCCTTCACTTTGTCTAGTCAACCCTATAGAATCTGCAAGTTTACCTAGTTGAATACAGCAGCTTGATTCTGGAATGAACATTAAACAAACCTTTTTTATTTGGGCCTATTTCATCAGTACATGTTACACTATCAATATTCCAGAAAAAGTCATTAAAAATTACAGCTGTTTCATAGAGTTGTAAAATTTTCATTACAATATATGGCAATATACCAACGAATATTATTGCACAAGGCAAATATAGGCAGCCTAGAGAATATAAAAACAATTTGAGGACTTAGTTAGCTTTGGGCATACTGTGATTGGAGATATAAAAGAAAAGGTTCTAATTAAATACAGGAAAGCAATTCTGCATAGCAAGATAGACATTGTTGATTATGCAGGCACTTATTTTCACAAATGAATTGGCCATTGGTAAAATATCAGCTGTTCCAGGGATTCAAAACATTCTTCTCTTAATGACCAGGTTTTGCTGAATTCTTATGAAGATTATTTAGTGCATTCAATGTGTGATATATTAGTGCAGAAAATCAGGGGGTTAAAAATTGCAGTCACGTCAGTCCAGGAGTATTTCCTTTGCTACCAAAAAGGAAGTGGGCCAAAACCTGATTAATTTTTAAGAAGATTAAGCCAGTCCATGTTTTCCACACATATAGATAAAAAGTTAATGTGGGAAGGGGAGAAGGGTGGAATGGAGTGGAGTGGAGAGGAGAAGAAGGAGATGAGAGGAGAAGAGGGGAGGGGAGGTCCAGTTAGCTATCTGGTTTTGCATAACCTCTAACATACATAGGAAAAGCTGCACCAGCACTCGACTAAAGGGAAAATGTGCACCCCTATTGTGAACAGACATTATATTTTGGAATTTCCTGCAAAGATCTCAAGGTAGCTCTTTTCCCCCCGTTCCACTGAGGGAAGAATGAAGATTATTGCTCAATATGGTAAATAGCCATGGCAGCTTCCGATAAATCAAGCTGTAACTCAGCATTTATTGCAGGTCACTGCTACAATGATAATGAAAAAGAAATTAATCTCTTGGGTCCAGGTTAAATGAATGCAAGCAGAATGAAAAGGGTATGAAGGAGAAAGTGCTCATACATTTAAAGACACAGACACACGCACATTAAAAAATATCCATGCTCATCTTGTTAAATAACCTACAATTTTAGCATTAGTGCAAAGGCTTTGAATATTTAGTATATAGAATGTTTATGCTGCCAAATTGATAGTCCTTCTTTTATACCATGGTTCCACCTTTGAAGATGACCCAAAGTAAGTATTGCAAATGATAGCTTCATGGTCAACAATTAATAAACCCAAATTAGGGGACTCGGGTCTGATCTTGCGGTTGAAGCAAAACTTATATTATAAGCTTATCACTAGTGATGGGCGAACCCAACGATGTTCGGGTTTGGCAAGTTCAGCCGAACTTCACATAAAGTTCGGCAGGATCCGAACTCCGAACACTCTGTGGCGTCAAAGCTCTGCCCCCAGAATCCCATCATTTTTTATTTTTAAGGATTTATTTTTATTTATTTTTATTTTTATGAAAAAGGACGCCGCAGCGGCGCTGCAAGCAAAGGGATGTCCTTTCACATAAAAATTTTTTTAAAAATTTTTACATGAAAAGACCTCTTTTGCTTGCGGCGCCACTGCGGCGTTCTTTCACTATTTGTTTTTTTTATTTTTACAAAAAAGGACACCGCAGTGGCGCTGCAAGCAAAAGGAGGTGGGGAATCCCATGAAGGGATTCCGGGGGCGGAGCTTTAACATCACGTATACCGGCAGGTTGCTAAGCACGCCAAGGTGATCACTTCCGGAGGCGGCACTAGAATAATGAAGGGAGGATGGAATCCAGGAAGTGATCACCTTGGCGTGCTTAGCAACCTGCCGGTATACGTGACATCAAAGCTCCACCCCCAGAATCCCATCGTTTTTTATTTTTATGGATTTTTTATTTTTATTTATTTTTATTTTTACATGAAAGGACGCCGCAGCGGCGCCGTAAGCAAAGGGAGATCCTTTCACGTAAAAATATTTTTTTTATTTTTACGTGAAAGGACGGGAGGTCCTTTCACGTAAAAAAAATTTTTTTACGTGAAAGGATCTCCCTTTGCTTGCAGCGCTGCTGCGGCGTCCTTTTCTTTAAAAATAACATTTCCAATGTTGTGCCAAAGTAATGGTTACGGTTGACAGCATGCATCTTAATGGGTTGTCATCATTAGTTTTAATTCTTTCTGGAATTATTCCTAATTTTAAAAAAACTTAATCATTTCAACTGGAATTTTTATTTTTCAGATTTTTCTGAATTTTGGTTTATTTCCTTCCAATATTTTTGGAATTTTTTACATGACCATCACTTATGATACAATGTTCCTTCTTTATTATGGCATTTCCAACATTTATTGCATGATTTGGCAATTGCTGATGTGATTGTATACCATCGATAACACATTTTTGTCCCCATTTCCCCTCAAATTGTAGTTTGGAAAGAATTTTATTCTCTTTGTTCTTTTGTAATTACTTCTTTGAAGTTCAGCATCCTTTTTGTTATGCTGCTTTCGATTTGTTCAGTCTTTAGTTAATATTTCAATATCAGTGTACAGCTATGTACCAATGCTTTGATTCTCTAATAGTATTTTAAATTTTGTCACTTTTCTCAATGTCCTGTCTTCTTTCCTACCATTACATTTTCAATCAATCAATCAATCAATCAAATCTTTATATGGTCATAGACTAGCAAGTTGAATACATAGATCACAGTTAATTAAAATGAAACAAATATAAATAAGAAATGTGTGTGTGTGTGTGTGTATTTTAAAACATCTAAGAGGGGTAAGAGTTAACTTTCTGCTCAATGAAGACAGGAATTTATCATGGTTAAATTGCTTGCAAATCATTGGATCAATAACAGTGAGATGACTTTTTCTTGATCCAATGATTTGCAAGTACTTTAACCATGACAAATTCCTGGCTTCATTGAGCAGAAACGTAATATTTTTCTGAATCTGAATATGCCTTATTGACGTACATGATCAAATCTTCCTTGCTCTAATTAACCTTGAAATAAAAAGCATTTAACTGTGGGGCTACTGGTGAAATCACTGGACTTATTCTTTTTCTCAGAAGATTTCAATTTTTTTAGCACTTTGACTATCTCCAGGTTATTTTCTTTTTACCTATAGAATCCATTAGTTAAATCAGTTTTGCTAGAGTTGACAACTTGCTTGAGAGTAGAATTCAAGATTAGGAAAAGCATCCCCATCTCTCGTTTACTGGATCTTACTATTGGTGCTTTTCCCCCTCTTCCATAAGAATCCATTAATTGTTCTTTGCCAGCCCTGCAAATGTTGATTTGGAATTGGGATTGGGGCCAGTTGATATAAAAAAATTCATCTTAGGTATTATATTTGTTTTTATTGTTGCAATGAGTCACAAGTTTTACTTTTTCTACTTTTTGAGATCCTGTTTTATTTCTTTCTATGATTTGTTGATTTTTTTTTTTTAAATACATTTTTGTTACATCCTATCTGATACAGTCCTATGTGTTTCACTATTTCCTAACGTTCAGGAGAGTGAAAGTTGCATGTAAACCAAGAAACCAACAAAAAATCTTCCTTTTACAAGTTCTGATCTTATGTAATTATAATGGGCTGTCCCAGTCTATAACTTATCTCATTTAGATCATTCATTCATTCATTCATTTATTTGGATTTGTATGCCGCCCCTCTCCGAAGACTCGGGGCGGCTCACAACAAGTGAAAAAACAATCCAATACATAATCCAATTAATTAAAATATTAAGTTTAAAAAACCCCTATACTAACATACACACACACAAGCATACCATATATAAATTCAGCGGGCCCAGGGGGAGATGTTTAGTTTCCCCATGCCTGATGGCAAAGGTGGGTTTTGAGAAGTTTACGGAAGGCAGGAAGAGTAGGGGCAGTTCTGATCTCCGGGGGGGAGTTGGTTCCAGAGAGTCGGTGCTGCCACAGAGAAGGCTCTCCCCCTGGGGCCCGCCAACCGACATTGTTTAGTTGACGGGACCCGGAGGAGGCCCACTCTGTGGGACCTAATCGGTCGCTGGGATTCGTGCAGCAGAAGGCGGTCTCGGAGATATTCTGGTCCGATGCCATGAAGGGCTTTAAAGATCATAAATTCTATCCTGAAATCCAGGCTTTTTCAACAGCCATCTTTTCCTATCACCAACAAGAGAGACATACCCTTGTAAGGAAAAATGCATTAAAGGGCATTTAAAGCCAAAGGGTTAATGTCAACAGTTTTGGGATTCAGAATGGGTTTTGAGCAGATGCCACAGGCTACCAGATCTGTGCATGGTGAAAGGTGTGAGGAATGCACCAACCAGAAAACAGATTAACAAACCATGACATAAGCAAGCAGAGCTTAAAATCTAAGAGTTCTACCTGGTCTGTGTTGTTTGGCCAACAACAGGATGAATATTGTAGGTCTTCATAAACTTCAAATGTACAAAGGTTTATTGACAATAAATCCAAGGTTTAGGCATTCAGGAGTTTCTTTCTCCCTCCTTTGAAAAAAATCCTAAATGCTTTCAATATTCTAAGCATTACTCCATTTAGTACAGAGCTGGGCATCTTTTAAATAAGTATTGGCTGTAGCAGGCAAGTCCTTCTGATGTTGGGAAAAGTAATTTCATATACTGTACATGTAGGCCTAAGTACCACTATCATCATCATCATCATCATCATCATCATTATCTCCTCCTCCTCCTGCCAATGTTTCTCATGGATGCCAATTAATTTTGGCATGGATACCTCTACTTGCCTTCTTTTGCCCAGTCAAATATTTGATAATCCTAACCACTTTATAATAATACCCACTTTATAAGGCTTTGGTAAGGCCACACTTGGAATACTGCATTCAGTTTTGGTCACCATGATGCAAAAAGAATGTTGAGACTCTAGAAAAAGTGCAGAGAAGAGTGACAAAGATTATTAGGGGACTGAAGGCTAAAACATATGAAGAACGGTTGCATGAACTGGGCATGGCTAGTTTAATTAAAATAAGGACCAGTGGAGACATGATAGCAGTGTTCCAATATCTTAGGGGTTGCCACAAATAAAAAGGAGTCAACCTATTCTCCAAAGCACCTGAGGGTAGAACAAGAGGCAATGGGTGGAAACTAAATAAGGAGAGAAGCAACTCCTTGGAAAAATTTCCTGACAGTTAGAACAATTAATCAGTGGAACAGCTTGCCTCCAGAAATTGTGAATGCTCCAATACTGGAAGTTTTTAAGAAGACGTTGGATAACCATCTGTCTGAAGTAGTGTCGGGTTTCCTGCCTAAGCAGGGGATTGGACTAGAAGACCTCTAAGGCCCCTTCCAACTTTGTTGTTATTATTATTAACCAAGAAGAAACATCTTTCCAAAATTTAGGACAGTGACTTTTTTCCCCTCAACCTATCTGAAAATGCACCTGTAAATTTATATACCGAAGATTATATGTTCTGAAATTCAGCTCCCATCCTTTTCCTTCTTATTTTTTACTTGCCCATATGGCTGCAGCATTTTTAATCACAAGAAAAATAAATCATCAGGCACCATATAGCAATCTTCATTCTCTTCCCCCCACCTTATCTGAAGCACACAGTAATTTAAGCAATTGTGGACAGCCTAAGGCAGACAAAAACCATATTCACATCTTGCTCATCCAGAGGAACAAAGATATAATCATGTTTTTGAATGCAATAATAGAACAAATTATATTTCAATCACATAGTTATGGAAGAATCTTTTTAAAATCTCTTTATAGAAGGGTGAATGCTTGCAATTATCTAATTTTACCAAATCAGATTGGGCCATGCAAAAACAATCTTGATTATTGTCCCACTTTTATCTTCAGGATGAAAGTGCAAAGCAAAATCCAGGAACAAATTTATGCCTTTGTCCCTGATACCTCTTAGGAAGATCTAAGACCACCATGGATGCTCAAAACTGGTGAATAGGCAGTCATGAATGATTCAAAGAAAAAGAACTCTGACAATGGGCTTTAAAAATAAAGTCATACAAATTCATTGAAAACATTTATTGCCACTTAAAGAAAGCATTTAATTAACTAGAAGCTACTGGGAAGAAAGAATGAATGGAGAAATCACATAAATTGTGATATTTTTGCATACAACCAAGACAACATCTGAGAGCCAGTCTGGTCTACTGATTAAGGTGTAAGAAGACCATGAGCTCTAATCTAATCGTGCAAAATGCAGCTGCGAGAGCAATCATGGGCTTCCCTAGGTATGCCCATGTTACACCAACACTCTGCAGTCTGCATTGGTTGCCGATCAATTTCCGGTCACAATTCAAAGTGTTAGTTATGACCTATTAAACCCTTCATGGCATCGGGCCAGAATATCTCCGAGACCGCCTTCTGCCACATGAATCCCAGCGACCAGTTAGGTCCCACAGAGTTGGCCTTCTCCGGGTCCCGTCGAGTAAACAATGTTGTCTGGCGGGACCCAGAGGAAGAGCCTTCTCTGTGGCGGCCCTGACCCTATGGAACCAGCTCCCCCCGGAGATTAGAAGTGCCCTCACCCTCTTTGTCTTTTGTAAACTTCTTAAAACCCACCTCTGCCGCCAGGCATGGGGGAACTGAGACTTCTCCCCCGGGCCTATACAGTTTATGAATGGTATGTTTGAATGTATGTTTTCTTTTAATAAGGTTTTTTTTTAAATAATCTTAATTATTAGATGTCATATATTGTCTATTATTGTTGTGAGCCGCCTCGAGTCTATGGAGAGGGGCGGCATACAAATCAAATCAAATCAAATCATAGATAGATAGATAGATAGATAGATAGATAGATAGATAGATAGAGAGAGAGAAAGAGACAGACAGACAAACAAATAAATTAAAATAAAATAAAATAAATTAAAATAAATTAAAATAAATTAAAATAAAAAATAAAAAATAAAAAATAAAAAATAAAAAATAAAATAAAATAAAATAAAATAAAATAAAATAAAATAAAATAAAATAAAATAAAATAAAATAAAATAAAATAAAATAAAATAAAATAAAATAAAATAAAATAAAATAAAATAAAATAAAATAAAATAAAATAAAATAAAATAAAATAAAATAAAATAAAATAAATCCCGATTTATTCAAGAAACTAACTGGGTGACCTTGGGCTAGTCATTCTCTCTTGGCCATAGGAAGAAGGCTAAGGCAAGCCATTCAAAAAAATCTTGCCAAGAAAACTGCAGCAATTTGTCCAGGCAAAGCACAAGTAGCCAACCTTGCCTTGAACGCTCAAAAGAAAAGAAAACCATCTTTTTTATTTGTTTCTTCATTTGTGTATGGAGGAGCAGATGTTTCGCACATAATTCTCTTTTGCAATGGATGGAAGAGTTCTTTTTAAACTCTGTCTTTTTCAACCACTTACATTGACACCATTTTTTATTTTGCCCCGTGACTCCAAAGTGTTCCTGGAAAGAAAAGTAGCAGTGAAGCTTTTCTGTAAAGAAACAAAACCATGAAATTGTATCCATACGTTTCCTGTATTAACACTCTTGGAAAAGGAATCTTGTACGCTAGTTGCATTCCTGGAAGGATGTCATATGTGTAATCTGGCACATGATTACTCAACTAGCTTCATGGAAAAGAAAGGATTTGGACTTTCCTGGAATCTAACAATTAACCTGCACAAAGTCTTTCACACTAACACCAAAAATATTAAAGCATCTGAACAAAAGCAGGGAAAGTACAAAGCTTATCTGCTATTCGTGAGTCACGTCCCCAGTGAAAAATGCCTGATGTAGGCATGCTGAATTAGTGCTTATTTAAGAACTCCGTAGTATTTCTGATGTTAACACCCTGGAAAATGTCCAAAGATACTTCACAAGAAGAGCCCTTCATTCCTCCGCTTGAAACAGAATACCCTACGAAACTAGACTTACAATCCTGGGTCTTGAAAGCTTAGAACTATGGCGCCTTAAACATGATCTAAGTATTTATTATTAGATTTGTTCCATTGTTATACTGTTTTTATTATTGTTGTGAGCCGCCCCACGTCTTCGGAGAGGGGCAGCATACAAATATAATAAATTGAATGGAATTGAATATTGCCCTCAAGATCATATGCTGCAATATCCTGCCTGTCAAAGACTACTTCAGCTTCAACCGCAACAACACAAGAGCACACAACAGATTCAAGCTTAATATTAACCGCTCCAAACTTGACTGTAAAAAATGTGACTTTAGTAATTGGGTTGTCGAAGTGTGGAATTCCTTACCGGACTCAATAGTGTCATCCCCTAACCCCCAACATTTTACCCTTAGACTATCCACGGTTGACCTCTCCAGATTCCTAAGAGGTCAGTAAGGGGCGTACATAAGCGCACTAGAGTGCCTTCCGTCCCCTGTCCTATAGTCTCTCCTATATCTCGTATTTCTTCTCTACTATATCCTCTATAACCTTCATTGTGTATTATTTTGCATTGGACAATAAATAAATAAATAAATTTTACTTTCCTCCACAATTGCCTGAAACCTAGCTATAGCTAAGGCAGCAACACCACAATGGCCAGAGTTCTTAACCCTGCTGTTGTGTTTGCATTTATTATACACTTGTACTGTTTTCAGTATAATGAAATGTAACAATCAGCTTATAGCAAAAAATTAAAAAAACTCCACACTCATAGTAAGAACCCCTCAAATGAGGAAAAGTCAATTAATCACAAATTTCAGATCCGCATGACAAATTATCTACGGGGTCTCAAATTTCATTTTGGGTCATATAGACCCGAACCTAGGAGCAGGGTTAAAATGTCAGAAATAGAAAATGAAAGTCAGAATAATTGACATAAGCTACAGTATATTGGCACAAAAAAGAGCCCCTTAATTAATTTATTTTATTTCATTTGTCAAGAACATACAAGGTAGTAGGTATTGGTATAAATATTAACATTAGCAAAATAGGTACAGGTAAATTAGGCAATAGGACAGTAGGTCAGCGACGGTAGGCACAATAGTGCGCTTATGCACGCCCCTTACAGACCTCTTAGAAATGGGGTGAGGTCAACTATAGATAGCCTAAGATTTATTTATTCGATTTTTATGCCACCCTTCTCCTTAGAGTCAGGGCGACTTACAACAAGTTAGCGACAGCACTTTTTAACAGAGCCAGCATATTGCCCCCACAATCCGGGTCCTCATTTTACCCACACCTCGGAAGGATGGAAGGCTGAGTCAACCCTGAGCCGGTAATGAGATTTGAACCGCTGACCTTCAGATCTACAGTCAGCTTCAGTAGCCTGCAGTACAGCACTCTACCTGCTGCGCCACCCTGGCTCTCTGAGATTGAAGATTTGGAGGTTTGAGGAAGAAATCACAAATCAGGTAGTGCATTCCAGGCACTGATTATTCTGTTGCCGAAGTCGTATTTTCTGCAGCCGAGTTTGGAGTGGTTTACATTAAGTTTGAATTGATTGTGTGTTCTTGTATTGTTGCGGCTGAAGCTGAAAAAAAACCATTGACAGGTAGGACAACTACATTTAGGTCAGATCAAAGGTGATCTAGGCTATCTAAGCCCAAAATTCCAAGTCTGGTAGAATAAGGCATTCTACTGCGAGCAGAGGAGTGGAGAACTCTTCTTGTGAAATATTTTTGGACTCTCTCTATTGTATTGATATCTGATACGTAGTGCGGGTTCCTGATAGGTGAGCTGTATTCAAGAATTGGTCTAGCAAATGTTTTGCATGCTCTGGTTAGTAGATTTATATTGCCAGAGAAGAAGCTATGCGGGATTAGGTTAACAACTCTTAGTGCCTTTTTGGCAATGTTGTTACAGTGGGTTCTGGCACTTGGGTCATTAGATATGAGTACTCCAAGGTCCCTGACCAACTGAGGGTCATCTATATCTATATTAATGTGTTGAGAATCTGGAAAAAAGCCATATAGAGAAAGAAGCCATATAGAGAATGGCTAGGTAGGAAATAGCTCTTGGTGCTGGAGATATTTTAAATGCTCTGTGGAGAATGTCTAGTGAGATTGCCAGCATTAATAATGTAAAACACATCTAGGGTATAAGAGAGAGGAAACAAGAAAATAAGTTTTTAGAAGCTTTTTCCCCTGAATTAAGGACTAACCACGAGGCACTTGAGGAATGTGGCATCTTATCTTCCAAATATTTCAAAGGAAAGAGTCATCTCACAGGGAAATCCATAGATAAATTCGACATTGAATGACTTGCCTCAACATGATCTGTAGGGAAAGAAGAATTGGGAATGAATGTCTGCAGCTATCACTTTGGGTGGCAATCAAGCAAAGCAGTAAGTTTTACTCTTTCTTCTCTTCCTCTTCCTTTTTTGATGAATATCCCTCCAGCCAACAATTCTATTTGTTTTCCCCATATCATCTTTGAATGAAAAATTCAGTAGGGCTGTGCAAAGTAAGTAGTGCTATAAATATTACAAAGGCAAACTTGGGAGACATCTTGTCCTTAACCTGATGAAACATGGATGAGATTTGGAAGGGGGTTATGCAAAGAGGAGGAGGCTATAAACAGTGGTGCTAAAGAGTGAAGCCAGGACTTTTCTAATCTTTCTTCTCCTCTGGCAATGTCATGAAGTCCTGAAACTGTCTTTAATGGATAATACATTGCCCCAGATATCTTGAACGAATAAATGTTGTAACACAGAAAACTTAGTGCTAAACTCACAATGAGATCTGGCTGACAATCACTTTTCAAGGTCAGAAATAGATGCTACCACACTTTTTGATTCTCCGCTCACCCTCAAAGCAACTTTGACCTTGTTTTTCTGCTCCATTGCAAAAGTCTACTTTTCCACCCATGTCAGTCTGAGTTCCCCTTTCCATTTAGGCTAGAAATTCTCTGTCTTACACACTGGCAAAAAACCCAAAATCAGAACACAAACTTGGTAGAAGTGAAGTTGTAGACGACCCCCACTCTGTCAAAGACCTTGGAGTATTCCTATCCAATGACCTAAATGCCAGAGCCCACTGTAACAACATTGCCAAAAAAGCATTAAGAGTTGTTAATCTAATCTTACGTAGCTTCTTCTCCAAAAAACATTGAACTGCTAACCAGAGCTTACAAAATTTTTGTCAAACCAATTCTAGAATACGGTTCACCTGTATGGAATCTGCATATTAGACATTAATACAATTGAGAGAGTCCAGAAATATTTCACAAGCAGAGTTCTTCATTCCTCCTCTTGCAACAATTTAATTTAATTTAATTTAATTTAATTTAATTTAATTTAATTTAATTTAATTTAATTTAATTTAATTTAATTTAATTTAATTTAATTTAATTTAATTTAATTTAATTTAATTTAATTTAATTTAATTTAATTTAATTTAATTTAATTTAATTTAATTTAATTTAATTTAATTTAATTTAATTTAATTTAATTTAATTTAATTCAATTCAATTCAATTCAATTCAATTCAATTCAATTCAATTCAATTCAATTCAATTCAATTCAACTCAACTCAACTCAACTCAACTCAACTCAACTCAACTCAACTCAACTCAACTCAACTCAACTCAACTCAACTCAACTCAACTCAACTCTACTCAACTTATTGCTTACAACAATAAAAACAGTACAATACAACAGTACAATACAACTAAAACCCCATATAAAAAACCCTGAATCCAGTCTAACAACAACATACATACCAGTCAAGCATAATTTGGGCGTTAGGATTTACATCCCCCATGCCTGTCAGCAAAGTCAGGTTTTAGCAGCTTTTCAAATGGCCAGTATTGTGGGAGCAGTGCGAACATCGGGGGGGGGGGGGAGTTGGTTTCATAGACCCGGGGCAGTAACAGAAAAGGCCCTTCCCTGCAGCCACACCAGCCTACATTGCTTAGTTGATGGGACGTGGAGGAGGCCGATTCTGTGCAATCTAATGGGTCTCTGGGAGGTATGTGGCAGGAGGCGGTCCCATAAATATTCAGGCCCTAAGCCAGGTAGGGAGTTATAGTTAAGTTACTCCATCAGATTTGAAATACTGTGATTAGACAATTTACAACTACGTCGCCTCCGATCTGAGCTAACAGTAGTTCATAAATCATATATCAAAATGTCCTTCCTATTAGTGACTACTTCACCTTCAACTGCAACAACACACAAGCACGTAATAAATTCAAACTGCTCCAAACTAGATTGCAGAAAATACAACTTCAGCAATAGAGCGATCAACACCTGGAATGCATTACTTGACTCTGGGGTTTCAACCCCAAAATCTTTAACCCCAGATTGTCTACAGTTGACCTCTCCCTTTTTCTAAGAGGTTTGTAAGGGACGTGCATAAGCGCACCATTGTGTCTACCATCCCTGTCCTACTGTCCTATTGTCTTCTTTTATCATTACTTGCTGCTTATGTTATGCTGATACAAACTATAATCCTATACTTGTTTGATTAGATAGATCGATAGGTAGGTAGGTAGGTAGGTAGGTAGGTGAGTAGGTGGGTGGATGGGTGGGTGGGTGAATGGTTGGATGGATGGATGGATAGATAGATAGATAGATAGATAGGTAGATAGGTAGCTAAGGAGAGAGAGAGAGTGGTTCAGCTTCTTGTAGGCTAACTTCAATGAGACAATGGCTCTTTTGAAGAAGCAAGGCATACAAATCTAATAAATAAATAAATCTTCATCAAATGATAACCAGCTTACCATGCATTACATCTCCCTCTATTAGCACTCAGGAAATAAAATAGTGGTTCAAATTAATGCTCAACAGAGAAAAGTTTGACAATTTGAAGCTAGGCAGAATTTAAAATATATTGTTTATGGAATCGGTTCTCCTCCTCCCCCCATGTCTTATAATTTTATCATCATCATTTCCCAGATAGTTTGCAGTAATGGGCAGCCAAATTTTTTACTGCCACACTGTGGGTTTGGTTTATTTTGTGGGTGTGGCTTGATGGTCATTTGACAGGGTAGGAGTGGCTTGACGACCATGTGATCAGGTGAGAGTGGCTTGAATGATCATCATCGTTCAATTGAACTGTTAAGTCCTCGACTTACAACCTCATCAGTGTCGCTCTCTGGGGTGACAATTTGCTTTGTGTTTCCCGCGCTCTCCTTCCTGGATCACTCCCTGCCTCAGGCTGGGTAGCTAGGTGAACGGGTGCCAATCAGCTTTTGAGAAAAGATGGGGGAGGAAATGGCCCCCCTGCAACACCTGTTGGTGCTGGTCTCCCTGCCGCTTTCCAGGGAGGTTGGGAGGATGGGATGGTCAGCTGGAGGTGGGAACACAGCTTCTTTTATGATGTTTGCCACCCCAAGTCCTTGGAGAGGGTGTATGTATGTAAGTAAGTAAGTAAGTAAGTTAATTAATTAATTAATTAATTAGTTAATTAATTCCCGCTGGTGGGACTGTGTTCCACCACGTCCTGTCTGCTGCCCACCCCTGATAGTCTGTAACATGTTTTGGGTTGTGTCAATGCATAGGTGAAACTTTCAATCTCAGCAGATGGACAGTACTGTAAAACAATAAAATTCTGTGTTTATTGTAAAAATAAAAAGCCACATAGAGAGTGGGGTGGGGTGAGACAACTAGTCCAGAAAAATAATAAAACGAGCCACCAATCTTTGTCTTAAACATCACAATCTTTCCTTACTGTTTATTCAGCTCTAGCAAATTTATTATAGAGCATTCATTAATCTAAAACATTTCAGTCGTCCCCCAAGAGAAAATAATTACATACCAAAATGTGAAAGGATCCCTCCATCAGGCAAATCCTCAATTGGGTGAAATAAAATCAGATTTTCATTGGCAAAAATTGTCAAGGGATTATGAAACAACCACACAAGCAATCAACTGAAACAGGTTGTTTATATTCATGAAGGTGATAGCAGCCTTTTTAAAAAGTAATTTCAAAGGTTCCTTTTCTCAAAGATGTGACCACGGATTCACCGTTACTTAACAAAGCTGCATCCAGAAATATTAGACTTTTATACCATGAATGTTCTGTCGAGCTCTCTGGTAGAATCCTCCCAAAAATTTACAGGTACAAATTTCAGACACACACACGTTTGAAAATGCAAAACAATGTTCTTTCTAATGAAAATTCACTTAAACCAAGCCCTCTTTTGGTATAGCAAAGAGCACTCGTCTCCAAACAAACTGGTAATTTGTACAAGTCCCTTATCAGTTCTGTGGTACTTAGCTTGCAGTGTGAGGCAATTCACAGTCCTTCTTCTTTCACAAAGTGAAACACACTTTGCTCTGGTTTAGTTTCAACGCGGGGAATAATCAGCACACAAAAAATCAAAGTGAGTACAGCAGTCACGAAACACAACGATCAGATAATCCTCCACAATGGCCAAACCCACAGGCTGCTATTACCTGCTATTACTAATTACCACAGCCTCACCCAACCGCAGGTGGCCTCATTTTCTTTGATAATAATCTCTCAGTTGTTGTTGCCTATGCATCGCTCTCCGCATGCGTGGCTGTATCATTAACTCTTGTTCCAAATCCAGGGAGGAGCTAGATAATTGATCTCCTTCTGAGCTGTCTGCCACACTCTCCTCCTCCCTGTCACTCATGTCTTCTTGGTCAGAGGAGCCTTCATCATCAGATTCCACTGGGGGCAAAACAGGCCTGCAGCATGTGGATGTCTCCCCCACATCCACAGTCCTTGGGGCAGGAGCAGGGCCAGAGCTAACCACAACAATGAAGGAAGGGAAAGAATAAATTATCATCATCTCTTGTGTTTCTGTATCTACCTATTATGTATCATCTATCCATCCATCTTAATTATGGATTGCTTATCTATCTATCATCATCTATCATCTTCTTCTTCATCATCATCATCACCATTTTAGTCAATGTCTATTCACTGCAGGGTGAAGGCTTCTTCTGCAACCAATATTGGTTTCTAACTAATATGGTTGAGAGCTTTCTTTTCCCAATTGGGGTTGCAATACTTTTTAATGTTGTCAATCCAATGATGCCTTTCATGGACGCTTTTTATTAAGTCCATCTGTCATTATTTCTTCTTTCTATGTGACCAGCCTATTTCTTTTTCAATTATTTTACTCTCTTGATGATATCTTATACAGAATCATTGTTTGTTCTGTAATCCATGTGCAGGTCTTTCTATCTTGTCTTGAAATGCCGAACATGTATATTTCCATGTTCCTTGAGCCACTAATAGATCTCTCTCCCTCCCGCCCGCCCTCTCTCATATCTCTATTTATCCTCTCTCATCTACCTCTGGCTATCAATTGATTTAGCTTTTATTTTCCTTTAGGGTCCCTAAGTATTTGTGTACTATCTTACACTTTTTCATATCCATTTAATTTCTACCTTAGCTTCATTTTGAAGTGGCCTATCCTTCCTGCCATACTGCCAACTTTGCTACATTCTTTGGAGGTCATTTATTTATTTATTTACTAAATTTTGTATGCCACCCCTCTCCATAGACTCGGGGCGGCTCACAACAGTAATAGAAAAAACAATGTAGAATACAAATCTAATAATTAAAACTAGAAACCCATAATTTTAAAAAAACATGCACACAACATACCATACATAAACAATATAGGCCTGGGGAAGTTATATCAGTTCCCCCATGCCCGACGACAGAGGTGAGTTTTAAGGAGTTTATGAAAGGCAAGAAGGGTGGGGGCAGTTCTAATCTCAGGGGGGAGTTGGTTCCAGAGGGTTGGGGCCATCACAGATAAGGCTCTTCCCCTGGGACCCGCCAGATGACATTGTTTAGTTGATGGGACCCGGAGAAGGCCCACTCTGTGGGACCTCATCAGTCGCTGGGATTCGTGCGGCAGAAGGCGGTCCCAGAGATATTCTGGTCCGATGCCATGAAGGGCTTTATAGGTCATAACCAACACTTTGAATTGTGACTGGAAATAGATCGGCAACCAATACAGACTGCAGAGTGTTGGTGTAACATGGGCATACCTTGGGAAGCCCATGATTGCTCTTGCAGCTGCATTCTGCATGATCTGAAGTTTCCGAACACTTTTCAAAGGTAGCCCCATGTGGAGAGTGTTACAGTAGTCGAATCTTGAGGTGATGGGGGCATGAGTGACTGTGAGCAGTGAGTCCCGATCATCTTGCCCAACTTATGAAACAAGAAGATAACACAATTAAAAAAAACCTCTATTCTAGGAGCTAATGCACACAAAGAAGACATTGATTTTACACACACACACAGAGAGAGAGAGAGACAAATAACATAAATGTCTTCTTTGTGCATACATCAATTGCATCAATTACTCAAGGTGTTACCCCACCAACTAACCAGGAAGTTTCAACACAGCTTGCAGCAGCTGAGCCAGCATTCCACACCCACCCACCCACCAGTATTCATAGAGGGAAGGCAGCTCAGACCACGCTTTGTTCACCCTAGCACAAAGCTGAAAGCACAAAGCCGAAAGCACCAGCCTGAAGATGACAAGTGGGACCTCGTCGAATTGTCGCCAGGAATCTCTGAAACTTACAGGGAAGAAACCCGAATATGCCAAGACCTTTGTACCTGTTCCTGTGAAAATCAATGAAAATGAATTACACACACACACACAAGCCCAGATCCTGAATCTTCTTTTGTTGTGGCTGACATTCACACATGAACAACATTCAGGACAATGTTCTGAACATACAGTATGAGAGACATTGGGTTAAAATCAGAAATCTCCCTCTCTGCCCTTTCATGGAAATTTATTATCTCTCTAGTGAATACTTGCAAATCTTTAGACAAACCTGGGAGAACTTACCATATCGGTCCCTTGTTATCATATGTAATAGTTGGGGCTACCTTTAAAGAGTGTTTGAGTGTAACCCTAATGGGCCTACATTTAAAGAGTGTTCAGAAACTGCAGATTATCCAAAATGCAGCCATGCGAGCAGTCATGGGCTTGCCTAGATATGCCCATGTGTCGTCAACACTCAACGAACTGCATTGGCTGCCGATTAGTCTCCAAACACAATTTAAAGTGTTGGTTTTGACCTATAAAGCCTACATGGCTTAGGACCAGATTACCTATGGGACAGTCTCTTACCTCATGTATCCCAGCAACCTGTTAGAGCTCACAGAATTGGCCTTCTCCAGGTCCCATTAGTCAAATAATGCTGGCTGGCAGGCCCTAGGGGAAGAGCTTTCTCTGTGGGGGGCCCAGCACTGTGGAACGAACTCCCCCCAGAGATTGGTACCACTCCCACTCTCCTGGTCTTCCAGAAAATGCTTAAAACTCATTTATGGCAGGAGGCCTGGGGCTGTTGAGCTTGGACATTACTCCAGCCCTGCTGTGAGTGGAGATTGAATGTATGGTTTGAATGTTTGATGAGTCAGGTTGGAAAGTTTTTTAAAAATGTTTTATTGGGATTAAATTTTAATTTAGTCTAAAATCTTCATGCTTTTACGTATTATTTATGTTGTAAGTTGCCCTGAGTCCTAGGAGAAGGGCGGCCTAGAAATCGAACAAACAAACAAACAAATAATATACATAAGATTTTTATTAATATTGCTTCTTCATTGCTTATTTGACCCCTATGACAATCATTAAGTGTTGTACCATATGATTCTTGACAAATGTATCTTTTATTTTATGTACGCTGAGAGCATATGCACCAAGACAAATTCCTTGTGTGTCCAATCACACTTGGCCAATAAAAATTCTATTCTATTCTATTCTATTCTATATGTATTTTACTATGATCTGTGGATACAAAAACATTCTTTTTGCATTTGAATTTGAGTTTGATTCTGCAAAAGAAAATAAAAACAACTTGCTAATTCATAACTGGTTTAGTCCAATTTGATGAACAGCTTTCCAATTTTTTTTGCAAAGAGACAGAGAGATTAGGAAAACCATTATATTTTACCTGCTTCAGGCACAAGATATATTAAAATGAAATCATTATTAAAACCATGCCATATGCATAATTTTATTCTATGCATAAAGTACCTGCTCTACATAAGTAAATGTCCCTTTGTGCTGAAGAATGTTGTGATTAATTAATTTCAGGTAGGTATTTCTGTTCCTAATACTATAAGAACTGACTAGTGCTCAGCTACTAGAGACACACATGAACCCCTGGAGTAATGTTGGATTGCTCAAAGCATATTGCACAATTTCTTGACTCATTAGTTATAGCTGTCTAAGGTGCAAAGTTTATAATTAAACATATAGTTTATTCTCTTAGTTTCGTATTAAGGAAATTAAAGTAATTGGATTTCTTTTTGATTAAACATATGGAGCCGTTTCCTACGTTCACAAGTGCATTGAATGGGAGGTTAGCAATATTATTGTCTTCTCTTCCCCCATTGTTTAAAAAGAAGAATTAACAGATTCTATAGCAATGATTGGTTTTCCCCCCTTGTACATATTGTTTCCCCCTTTAAATACTGACTGAAACCATATGGCATGAAACTGCTATCGTCGGTGCAGGTTGTACTGTTCATTCAATGCATGTTCTTACTGCTACCCAAATCACCATAGAAATATCAACATATTCTGCTAATAATTCAGAAAGAAAATTAATGCTAGCCTTTTTTTTCAAGTGGACATGCACGCCAAATGAACTAGCTTTCCTTATTTAAAACCCTGCTGTTCTGTTCCCATTTACTATACACTGGATTTACTATACAATGGATTTCTTGCATATGACTAGTTGTCTGGATATCATGTACTTAATTTTTAATCATGTACTTAATTAATATATTTTTTTTCAGAAAAAGGTAACGCAGCTGTCTGCAATTATGTTCGCTTTATATATAGACTGGGTAGGCTGCAAGTTCCAAATTACATCCTTGTTTTTAGAATGGATTTCTTGCATATGACTAGTTGTCTGGGTATCGTGTTCTTCATATTCCACTTGCATCACAATTGCAGGCTGCATCTGTATGTGTGTGATAGGGCCCTGAAACAGACCCTCTTCAAATCTGTACTCAATGCTCATCCATGCAATCAATATATCACAGCAGTGATATATTGATTGCATGGATGATGTGATATGTGATCATATGCGATGTGATGTTTGATCATATGATATGTGCAATGGCACATATTAGCTTACTTCATGGCACAGTAATCCAAAATGACTTTACAATATGCACCCTGCTGAATGAAGAAATGAAGTACACAGAAAAGTAAGCACATGATACCCAGACAAGTAGTCATATGCAAGAAATCCATTATACTAAAAACAAGGATGTAATTTGGAACTTGCAGCCTAGTCTATATATAAAGCAAACATAATTGCAAACAGCCCGGGGGGCACTTTTCTGAAAAAAATAAATAAATAAAAATTAATTTTTAATTTTATTTTTCATTTGTTTATGATCACGCATGTTCACATATAGTTTACTAATGCAATAGGTATTCAAAACACACTTACAGAAACTAAAATCAACACTTTATTAGCCTGGGTTAAATATATCCGGAGCAGTACAAGTGTATGGTAATTGCGCCCAGCAAAAACTAAACAAAAAAAAAACCCCTCATAGAAAGAACCTCTCAAATGAGGCAAAGTCATGTAATTTCAAGTTTCAGATATGCAGGGAAATTTATTTACATTGCAAACAGCTGTGTTACCTTTTTCTGAAATAAATAAATAAATAAAAATTAATTAAGTACATGATTAAAAATTAAGTACATGATACCCAGACAACTAGTCATATGCAAGAAATCCATTGTATAGTAAATCCAGTGTATAGTAAATGGGAACAGAACAGCAGGGTTTTAAATAAGGAAAGCTAGTTTATTTGGCATGTACGTCCACTTGAAAAAAAAGGCTAGCATTTCGGAGGGTTACAGCCGCCCGGCGCCGCCTAGCGAAGCACCGTATTTGCGATTGGGGGCGGGTTCGTAAGGCAAAAAAAGTTTGTAAGAAGAGGCAAAAAATTTCCAAACCCCAGGTTCGTATCTCGAAAAGTTTGTATCACGAGGGGTTCATATCACGAGGTACCACTGTACTGGGGTTTTTAGGGTTTTTGATGTAAAATTGTTATTTTAAACTTTAATATTAGATTTTTTTACTGTATATTGTTTTTATCACTGCTGTGAGCCACCCGGAGTCTGCAGAGAGGGACGGCATACAAATCTAAATAATAATAATAATAATAATAATAATAATAATAATAATAATAATAATTATTATTATTATTATTATTATAATTATTATTATTATTATTATTATTATTATTATTATTATTATTATTATTATTATTATTATTATTATTATTATTTCAGGTCAAATAGACCTGAACAGAACAGCAGTTAAACAAAATCCCTTAAAATACATCTGCAATGAAAGGCTACAAAAAGTTGTATACTAACATTAATTGTTACATTTGTAAAGGTTTGTAGACTGACACTGAAAGTTTGCATCAGTTTCCAGTGAAATTGATTCATGATGAGCTAGGCATCTCTGAAGGAACGGAGAGCATATTATGATAAGATCAGTAGTTGGGCAGTGCTTCTTGATCAGCAGAGCTTCTTTGGATACAGGAGAGATCATGAGATTGCCCATTTCTGCTCTTGCCAGCTGGTCCTTCTGAGTAAATTGAGGAACTAAGATTTCTGCAGTCAGCTCATGAGCTGAGATGGCTTGGACTCAAGAGAGAAGCTCATAAAACCGGAACCTTTTTCAGTGCACTGTAACTTTAGCCAAATTCATTAAAAAATTATTCTGATTACAACCAGAGCTATTATTTCTTTAGAGAAGCACAATACAAACTCCACTACAGTTACTACATCAAGTTTCCATTCTCTAATAGGCTAATATTCATTTGTTTGTGTAATTCACAGGCAGTCACTAAATGATCATAAACTCAATTCTCACATATTTATAATTAGATGGTTTTATAGCCAAAAGTGAGTGAGTAGTAGAGAATCATTCATTCCAGCTAGGTCCTGAACACTAAATCCCACATAAATGGAGTATAACTGGGTCATCTGAAATAGATCAGATGCATTCCAATACTTGATATATATTCAAAGATGCTGACATTTGTGTGCATAATGAAATCAAGGTCATTATGCCAATTAGTGAATAGATAAAGCAAGTAGCTAGAAATGCTAATTTTCACAATGGAAATGGTGAATTGCCTCTAGCTCTTGTTAATCCACACTGGGAATTTAATCTGTCTTGGTATCACCTTTACTGTAAGTAGGATGACCTCTTAAAAATGAAAATAATGAAAGAATTTCAATAAATATAGCTGTACCATTTCCATTTTCTGCATAGTTCTAAAACCACCTGAAATTATATGAGAGTTTTTGTTATGAAAGCCTAACTCATTCTTTCAACTTCATTTTTTAAATTAGAATGATCACTTGACCACCCAATATTTTTAGCTCGTACTACTATTGCTTCATTTTTAATTTTTTGTTCTGGTCTCCAGTGGCTAATATTTATTTGTTATCTGGGTAGAATCACCATGTTAAATTCTGCTGCCTCAGAGGGGACTGAAAATGTCTGAATTAACTAAACAGACAATACATCAGTCAAGACACAGCGTCTGAAATGAAAGATTATGAATTGTCAAGCTATATCAAGAATCACAAACAGCCAACATGAAGATATACAGTATATTCAAGCATCTAAGCTGTGAATCCCAAAGTTTCAGCATGTACGTTAAATATCTGCATTGGCTTCCATTGGCTGCCGATCAATTTCCGGTCACAATTCAAAGTGTTGGTCCTGACCTTTAAAGCTCTATGTGGCCTTGGACCAGATTACCTCCGGAACCGCCTGCTACCGCACGAATCTCAGCGACCAATAAGGTCCCACAGAGTTGGCCTTCTCCGGGTCCCGTCGACTAAACAATGTCGTTTGGCGGGCCCCAGGGGAAGAGCCTTCTCTGTGGCGGCCCCGGCCCTCTGGAACCAACTCCCCCCGGAGATTAGAATTGCCCCCACCCTCCCTGTCTTTCGTAAACTACTCAAGACTCATTTATACCACCAGGCATGGGGGAGTTGAGATATTCCTCCCCCCTAGGCCATTACAAGTTATGCATGGTATGTCTGTGTGTATGTTTGGTTTTATAATAAGGGTTTTTAGTTGTTTTATTATTAGATTGTCACATGCTGTTTTTATCATTGTTGTTAGCCGCCCAGAGTCTACACAGAGGGGCGGCATACAAATCCAATAAATAATAATAATAATAATAATAATAATAATAATAATAATAATAATAATAATAATAATTATTATTATTATTATTATCTGATCCTAGAAGATATGATCTACTAGTGTCAAGACTAGCCCAAGAACAATGTAGCACAATCCAGTCAAAGTTCAGTTCTTTCTTTCTTTCTTTCTTTCTTTCTTTCTTTCTTTCTTTCTTTCTTTTTTATTTGTCAAACATGTATAGGATAGTAGTTTATATAAACATAACATAAGTAAAAGATAATGATAAAAAAGGATAACAGGACAGTAGGTCAGAGATGGTAGGCACAATAGTGCGCTTATGCACGCCCCTTACGGACCTCTTAGAAATGGGGAGTGGTCAACTGTAGACAATCTAAGGTTAAAGTTTTTGGGGTTTGGGGTTTGCTCACACCAAGTAGACAGAATCTATCCAGACTAAATCTATGCTATTCTAACTCTAATACTGATATTTCTTGGGAAATTCTAGGGTGTGGCTATCTTAAATCTCTTTCTCCTATGTAACTTTGGATAGTGTAATCCCTTGACTCATCCCCTTCCTTGGAATGCTCTTCCTCCTTCCTGGACACTTTATTTTGGACTATGACATCACCTCCCTCTTCATAGACACATTCCTGGATAAGTAATGCATAGCCCATAAAATCATCTGCTACAACGTCCTTCCTGTCAACGACTACTTCAGTTTCAACCACAACAACACATGAGTACACAACTGATACAAACTTAAAGTAAACCATACCAAACTCAACTGCAGGAAATACGACTTTAGTAACCAAGTAACTCACTACCTGACTCTGTAGTATCATCACCTAACCCCTAAAACCTCACCCTTAAACTATCCACTGTTGACCTCTGTTGTGATTCCGTCTGAGGCTCCTCAGGGAACGGCTGAACCTCTGCCTGCTCCATGCTCAGAGGGGGAGGATGAGGAACAGGAGGAGAAGGAGGAGGCCCAGGCAGACGGGGAGGAGGAATATCAGGCTGAGGGAGAGGGAGAACAGCCTGAGTCCCCCAGGGTGGAGCTCTCCCCAGCAAGCAGCCTGGAGTCCTTGGATGAAAATGCACAAGCCATCATCGATCTCAGGCAGAGAAGAGCAGCACAACGAAGGGGACAATTAGCCAGGTATTTCCAGCCCTAAATAGGCAACAGCTGGGTTTGGGTGTGGTTCTCCCCAGAAAGGCTGAAAAGGCAGACCCACCCTTCCTGTATTGTGGAGTATTATCTTTGGAAGTCCTGGGACCTGGCTGTGATCTTTGGCGTTTCTGACTCTGGCTTGTGGCCCTGAAGGCTGAAACCTTGGGGGGAAAGACATGGGTCTTATTCTCTACAGTGGTGTGTGTGCCAGCAAGAAGTCTGCTGTATTGTCTGGCCGTCATGACTCTGCTGTGAAGCCTCATAGCCTGTCTGTTGGGAAGAACAGGTTTTTCTCTGTGTTTGTTTTTCCAACTATAAAGTGCCTTTGCTTTTACCAGCGTGTCTGGCTGCTTTTTTCAGTTGGTGTTGAAGTCTGGGGGCACCCAGACAGAACAACCTCCCCTGAATCCTAAGAGGTCAGTAAGGGGTGTGCATAAGTGCACCACCTTGCCTACTGTCCCCTGTCCTAATGTTTCTCTCTTAATAGTATCATGTATATAAACATTGTCATATCTTTATCTACTACCCATATATACTTGACAAAACAAATAAAATCGAATACATGGCTGAACTTTTAAGAGCACAATCGCTCTGCTACAAGCACAGTGTTTACAAGGAATTTAAATTTTCTTGGCTTTTCCCATCAATTCTTCCGCCTTGTTTTCTTTCCAAAAATAAAGAAATGTAGAGTGCCTTTTGATAAGGAGCACTACAAATTCCCCGTACTGAGAAGCACTTTTTCCCCCTTTCTGTAAGAATCTCATCTAAATGTGTAAGCTTAAAGTTAAGCCTTTTCCTTTCATTTGATAAGCTGTTAAGAAATAGCATAATGACTTATCCTTAAAATTCAAGTGATTGGCACTACATGCACTCAGCTCAATATTTATTAGCAGATGCAGATTTACCCATGCAAAAATAAGGAACATTGAACTAAATATCTGTGAAGATTCTCAGGCATCTGGGTCATAGCTATCTCAAAGGTGCTTTTTTCAAAACCCAATTGGATTGGGTTTTTTTTCCCCCCTTTGAGGAAGAAGAAGAAGAAAACATTTCGCTTCTAACCCAAGATGCTTCACCAGTTATGATGGCAGGCTGGAGGGATGGAAGAAGGGGTGGGCAGCAGGAAGGATGGAGTGGAACGCAGTTCCACCAGCGGAAATGAAGATGCGTGGGCAGCTCCAGCCAATCGGTGGCTGTCATTTCCTGGATTACTGGTCTCGGCTCGGCTCTCCTTTTTTCCCCTGCTGCTGCTGCTGTGTCTGCGCTCCTTGCTTTTTTCCTCTTTCCTCCTTCCTGGCCTCGGTCGAGCTTCCCTCTCTCCTGCCTGGCTCCCCTCCGGCCTCACGCAGCCACTTCCCACCTGAGGTGCAAGCAGAAGGCATGGGTGGAAATTAGGCTGGCAGCATTTATGCTTCTGGCAGCACCCGTTCACCTAGCTACTCAGCTTGAGGTGGGGGAGCAACCCAGGAAGGAGAGCACGTGAAACGCGAAGCAAATTGTCACCCCAGCGAGCTACACTGGTAAGGTTGTAATTTGAGGACTTAACAGTTCACTTGAACAATGATGATCATTCAAGCCACTCCCACCTGATCACATGGCCAGCAAGCTACTCCTACCCAGTCACATGACCATTAAGTCACACCCATAAAATAAGCCACACCTACAGTGTGGCAGTAAACGTTTTGGCTGCCCATTACTGGATGGAAGGATAGGTTCTAATAGGATGGAGGTAGGTAAATGGAAGGATTGTATTCAGGGGTGTATTCCCATTCCTCCTGCTACTGATGCACTGTGTGCACAGCTTCTGTTCTCCTGCGGGCAGGCAGGCGCATCCCAGTGTGTTTTTGCTTCTGCGCATAGGCAAGAAGCAAAATCTTGCAAAGAGATGCGTGCATGAGATTTCAGTGATTTTTTTTGCTTCTACGCATGTGCAGGAGCAAAAGAAATTGCCAAAATCTCATACTCGTGCGCATCCCCTCACAACATTTTCCTTCTTGCGCATGCACAGAAGCAAAAACACACTGGGACACACACACATGCACAGCCATGTAGTTTCAATGATCAGGTCACAATATTTCATATTTTCCCACTTTTCCACTCTTCTTCTTCTTCTTCTTGTTCTTCTTCTTCTCCTTCTCCTCCTTCTCCTCCTTTATCTTCTTCTTCATCTTCTTCATCTTCTTCTTCCTCTTCATCTTCATCTTCTTCATCTTCTTCTTCTTCATCTTCTTCTTCTTCTTCTTCCTTCTTCTTCTTCATCTTCTTCTTCTTCATCATCATCTTCTTCTTCATCTTCTTCTTCATCTTCTTCTTCTTCATCTTCTTCTTCATCTTCTTCTTCTTCATCTTCTTCTTCTTCTTCTTCTTCTTCTTCTTCTTCTTCTTCTTCTTCTTCTTCTTCTTCTTCTCTTCTTCTTCTTTCTTGTTCTTAAGACATTTCACCTCTCATCCAAGAAGGCTCTTCAGCTCTGACGGGATGGTGAGGAATGGAACAATTTATCTTCCTTGCAGGCAGCTGGTCCTTTGCTATGGAATATTTCCCCCTAAAAAGAAAGTGGTTTCTTGTTGGGTCTGTGCCTCAATCAGTTAAGGACTATATGGTCTCCCCCCTGATCTTGGGAGTCCTACAGATCCGGTAAAATATGACTACAAAATAGATGACAAAGACAAATTAGATGCTCATGTCATCAGAATGAAATGAAATATTTTGCCTTCTTTGGATCTGAACAGAATTATTACATTCTGTTATTCTAAGGGGATGGGGAGAAGGAGGGTTTTGCAAAGAGTTATTTATTTTTCCCCCTTCCCCTTATATCTTAGCTCAAACCTGGCAGAACATTTTTAACTGTGAGCAGGAGACAGAAATCAAAATTGATATACGGTGGGTAAGCCAGAGCATAAGACCAAGAAAGAATCTTGTTCTCTTGGGAGGGGAGAGTATTACTTGTGTTGCTCTGCGCTGTAAGGATCACAACCTGGGTAGTCTACACACTCACCTTCACATTTCTGGTGGTTCCTTTAATCAACCTCGCAATGAGCAGGTGAATCTCAACTCAGCTTTGCAGCCTTATGGACTGCAGCCTTGTGGAATTGTTGTTTTATAGGACATCTAATTTTAACCTCCCAGACGTGTAAGGGAACCACGTTTTCAGTATGGGGCCAAATGGTCAATTGTTACTTGTATCTTTTAATGTCTTTCCATTTTTTACACACAGGGTTTTACAGCAGAAACGAAGCATATAACAGCTTAGTCGATCATCCAGGCTAAGTGCTTTTCGCCCCCCTGTATTCTGTAAATGCTGCACAGCACAAGGCAAGCTTGTGTTATGGCATTAAAAGCAAACCAGCAGACACGGAATTATTAATTTTATAAATGTGCCAAGTCATCTCTCACCCTAAAATAATGGAAAAGCAACATGTATTGGCTCAATATCACGCTTTACACTTTGAAAGGAGCCAGTGGACTATAAATTTATTATTATTTATTATTTGGATTTGTATGCCGCCCCTCTCCGAAGACTCGGGGCAGACTATAAAGAGTAAGACAACACAGCAAAATACTCTTGAGGAACAATTTTCTATCTTCCCTCCATCCCACATTTTTGTGAAAGTCTTCTTTGTGTTTTAAACTCTAATCATTCTATTTTATGGCTAACTCTACATTTTTATGCCTTGCCTGCCTCCCTTGAGTCGGGAAATATGCTGACGATGTATAGCAATTGTGTTTTTAGACACCAAAGGTCACAAGCGAAGGGGGGGGGAGGTTAAGAGGGCTTAGTTTGTCCATCTTTAATTTACAACTAAGGACAACAGCTTGGTAGTGGTAGGTTGCTGGCTGAAGGGGAACTCAGCGATGACCTTAGAGAAGATATTTATTTATTTATTTATTTATTTATTTATTTATTGATTGATTGATTGGATTTGTATGTCGCCCCTCTCCGGAGACTGGGGGCGGCTAACAGCAACAATAAAACAGTGTACAATAGTAATTCAATACTAAAAAAGATTAAAAACCCATTAATATAAAAACCAAACATACATACATACATACATACATACATACCATGCATAGAATTGTAAAGGCCTAGGGAGAAAGAGGATCTCAATTCCCCCATGTCTGATGGCAGAGGTGGGTTTTAAGTAGCTTACGAAAGGCAAGGAGGGTGGGGGCAATTCTAATCTCTGGGGGGAGTTGGTTCCAGAGTGCCGGGGCCGCCACAGAGAAGGCTCTTCCCCTGGGTCCTGCCAAGCGGCATTGTTTAGTTGACGAGACCCGGAGAAGATCCACTCTGTGGGACCTAAATGGTGGCTGGGATTCGTGCAGCAGAAGGCGGTCCCTGAGATAATCTGGTCCGGTGCCATGAAGGGCTTTATAGGTCATAACCAACACTTTGAATTGTGACCGGAAACTGATCGGCAACCAATGCAGACTGCGGAGTGTTGGTGTGACATGGGCATATTTGGGGAAGCCCATGATTGCTCTCACCGCTGCATTCTGCACGATATGTGGAGCCCACCAGCAAAACGTGAGTTTGGTCTGGGGAAACAAGAAGTCTCAAGAAGAAATTTAAAATTACCTTGACTCTCTTTGATATATGAAGGAAAGAAGAGGAAAAACTGTCAAGCTTTCAAGATTCTGTTATTATAGCTTACATCAATAAAGTAGATTTCTAATATTTCTGGCAGTATCTATTTCCTCACCTGGCCTCGAAGGGCTGACACGACGATTTTTATTTTATTTTTCAAAGTCATCTCACTGCTCTCCTATGTGGGCATGCAAGCATGAAGATGAGCTCTATAGGCTCTGAGTACACAGCGCACACTCTATGTATGCCCATGATTTTGTTATGAAAAGTTATCCTCTAAAATCCCATGCAGAATTTGTGTGTGAAAAGTGATCGGAAACTTCAGATTGTGCAGAATGCAGCTGCGAGAACAATCATGGGCTTCCCTAAATATGCCCATGTCACACCAAGACTCCGCAGTCTGCATTAGTTGCCGATCAGTTTCTGGTCACAATTCAAAGTGTTGGTTATGACCTATAAAGCACCAGACCAGATTATCTCCAGGACCGCCTTCTGCCGCACGAATCCCAGCGACCAGTTAGGTTCCACAGAATTGGCCTTCTCCGGATCCCGTCGACTAAACAATGTTGTTTGGCGGGGCCCAGGGGAAGAGCCTTCTCTGTGGCGGCCCCGACCCTATGGAACCAACTCCCCCCAGAGATTAGAATAGCCCCCACCCTCCTTGCCTTTCATAAGCTCCTTAAAACCCATCTCTGTCGTCAGGCATGGGGGAACTGAGATATTCTTTCCCCCTAGGCTTCTACAATTTATGCATGGTATGTTTGTATGTATGATTGGTTTTTATAACAAGGGTTTTTACCTGTTTTACTATTGGATTGTCACATGCTGTTTTTACCACTGTTGTTAGCCGCCCCGAGTCCAAGGAGAGGGGTGGCATACAAATCCAATGAATGAATGAATGAATGAATGAATGAATGAATGAATGAATGAATGAATGGATGAAAATTAATTTCTCCTCCCCAGCAGTTTGAATTATCACAAAATCATGTTCCATCCTAATGCTTGTGTTTGGAATCCCGTATTTGTTTGGGTTTAATCATGTTGGCCTTCAGGAGAACCTTAAAAGCTTTCTAAATTCTAGGTTTTGGGATCAGGATGAACAGATTTACTACTGGAAGGGAGATAGGAATATTAACTAGAACAATGATTATTTTAATATAAAGCATTGTGGTTACTTTGTATTCTCAAACCTGATAGCAATACAGTGAACCCTCGATCATCGCGAGGGTTCCGTTCCAGGACCCCACGCGATGATCGATTTTTAGCGAAGTAGCGGTGCAGAAGTAAAAACACCATCTGCGCGTGCGCAGATGGTGTTTTTGCTTCTACTGCCGCCCGCCCTTCGCCCGCCCACCCCGTTGCTCGCGCAACGGCTTCCCTGGGTGCCCGCTCGCTTGGGAACATCCCAGCTCCGCTCCCCAGCTGGGAAGCGGATCTAGGGAGTCCCCACCGTGCGCGCGTTGCTGGGGAAAGCGCGCGCGCTTGGGAACATCCCAGCTCCGCTCCCCAGCTGGGAAGCGGATCTAGGGAGTCCCCACCGCGCGCGCGTTGCTGGGGAAAGCGCGCGCGCTTGGGAACATCCCAGCTCCGCTCCCCAGCTGGGAAGCGGATCTAGGGAGTCCCCACCGCGCGCGCGTTGCTGGGGAAAGCGCGCGCGCTTGGGAACATCCCAGCTCCGCTCCCCAGCTGGGAAGCGGATCTAGGGAGTCCCGAAGCGCGCGCGCTTTCCCCAGCAACGTGCGCGCGGTGGGGACTCCCTAGATCCGCTTCCCAGCTGGGGAGCGGAGCTGGGATGTTCCCAAGCGCGCGCGCTTTCCCCAGCAACGTGCGCGCGGTGGGGACTCCCTAGATCCGCTTCCCAGCTGGGGAGCGGAGCTAGGCTGCCCCAAGCTCGCGCGCGCCGCCCGCCCGCCCACGCTGTTGCCGGCTCCGCTTCCCAGCTGGGAAGCGGAGCTAGGGTGCCCCAAGCTCGCGCTCCAGCCCACCGCCGCTGGGGTCTTACCGGGGCAAGAGGGGGAAGACCCAGGGAAGCCTCTGCCCGGTGGGGAAACTCCACCATCTACGCATGCGTGGAAGGGCACGCATGCGCAGATGGTGGAGTTTACTTCCGGGTTGAAAACTAGCGAAATAGCCCTTTCACGATCCTTGAGGACGCGAAACTCGAGGGTTCACTGTACTGTAATTAGCATAGATGCAGCAAAGTGAAGGACTGAAACAATTGTTGCAAAACACACATTTTTAAAAAAATGAAGCAGGGCCTCTCAATAATTGAGGGTTTTTTCCTGTCCATTGTCCCTAGACGCTGATCTCTTATTTTAGTATTTGTCCTTTTCTTGAAATATTGGAGGTTGTTGCTTATACGTATTTCCTTAAATACCCTCATCTGATATTTTTAAATCAATTTCTCAAGCTTTTATTTCTTTAAAGCCATATTCCAAATGTCTAAATCTGGCTTGCTCAGTGATGTATCCTCTGCAAGGGAGTCATTCCTTCTGGAATTTAAAGTTCTGTTATGTATGTCAGGTCACCTGTTATTTATTGCTTGTTTCCATTCATTCATTCATTCATTCATTCATTTATTTATTTCTGCTGTACAATATTCAGAGTTGCACTATTCGAGTAGGGCAGCAATTATTTAAATAAATAAGATCTCTACCATCTATCTATCTATCTATCTATCTATCTATCTATCTATCTATCTATCTATCTATCTACCTACCTACCTACCTACCTACCTTCCCCATGTCCATACTATGACATAGTATGATTATTCATTATATTATTAGTCTCTTGAAAAATTAAATTTTGTTACATTAAGCAAAGTAGAATTAAAAACTCCCAAGTGTATATCTCCATTATGGATATCCAATGATCTAAGTTCTAAAGCCCACTATAACAACATTGCCAAAAAAGTATTAAGAGTTGTCAATTTAATCTTACGTAGCTTCTTCTCTGATAACATTGAACTGCTAACCCGAGCTTACAAAACATTTGTCAGACCAATTCTTGAATACAGCTCACCTGTATGGAACCTACATTGCATATCAGACATTAATACAATTGAGAGAGTCCAGAAATATTTCACTGAAAATAGACAATTTACAACTACATCACCTCTGAACTGATCTAACCATAGTTCACAAAATCATATATCAAAATGACCTCCCTGTTAATCACTACTTCACCTTCAACTGCATCAACAGACAAGCATGTAACAGATTCAAATTAAATTTAAACCACTCCAAACTAGACTGCAGAAAATACAACTTCAGCAATAGAGTGATCTATTCTTCCCCCAACCCCAAAATCTTCAACCTTAGATTGTCTACAGTTGACCTCTCCCCTTTTCCAAGAGGTATATAAGGGGCGTGCATAAATACACCATTGTGCCTACCGTCCTTGTCCTATTGTCTTTTTAAAAAATCATTACTTTCTATGTTATGTTTATATAAACTACTATCCTATACTTGATTGACAAATAAAATAAATAAATAAACTCCCAGAATTCCTCAGCCAGCTTTGCTGGGAGTTGAAGTCCACAGTCTTAAAGTTGCCAAGCTTGGAGACCCCTAGATGACTTTTCATGGCTCCTGGAAGCTGGGTGAGTCTGCATGAGGTACAATAGACTTCAATAAACCTTGGCAAGATGGGGTGACTTGGATAGGAAGTATCCAAGGAAAAGAAATACAGTAATACCTCGTCTTACCAACTTAATTGGTTCCGGAAGTAGGTTCGTAAGGCAAAAAGTTCGTAAGACAAAACATTGTTTCCCATAGGAAACAATGTAAAAGCGATTAATGCATGCAAAGGAAAAAAATTCCAAAATGGTGCTCCGCTGGGCGCCGTCGCCTGGCTGACACCGTTTAGGAGGCTGTTTGGGAGGCCGCCGAGAAGCATCGCCGCCCAGCTGTCACCTTCTGAAACAGCCGGGGGGCTTCTCGGCATTCGGGTTTGGGTTCAGGAGAACGCCGAGAAGCCCCCCGGCTGTTTTAAAAGTTCGTAAGAAGAGGCAAAAAATTTCGGATTCGTATCACGAGGGGTTCGTATCATGAGGGATTTGTATCATGAGGTACGACTGTAGTTGTTTTGAGAACCATGGCAAAATCAATTGGCAACCCGCTACTGATCTGAACCAATTTTTGTCCCTCCCTCCTTTTAGATTAATGGGAATAAATATAGGAACATAGCTATTATTCAAATCTCATATTCATCCTAATTCTGTCATCTGGATTTTAGATGGAAAAACTTTTTAAAAGTATAACTTTGAAGTATACTTCAAAAAGTATAACTTTTTGAACTAGCTCATCATTTCAGAACACATTATATGTTTGCATTTATGTTTCTATTCTGACGTTTGCACATTTCACTGGGGAACTGTATTGAGATATCATCTCATCCCATTGCAAGTTTGTGACATGTAAATAAATCTCTGGAAACAATCTACCTTTATTGTTAGATATTTGCACCTGGATGCTTTTTGTCCTTTGGGAATCAAGTTAACATTTGCTTTCTCTTTAGTGTCTTTCACTAAACTTTTACACTCAGGTATTTTTCCTTGGCAGTGAAATGTGCATATGTCTTCCATAAACTGTCTATCCTGCTCTAAAGCCTAGAAGAGCAATCACGTTGATGTCTTTGTAGAGAGATAGGGCTAAATTATTCTGCGGCAGATCCTATTTAGGTTGCCAGTCAGAGCATAACCACGTTAATATAGATCTTCTCCATCTAGTCTGGTTTTTATACAACAATGGTTAAAAATATCATTTATTTTTCTTATAGTGCTTACTGGGACAGACAGAATGTCTAGAGACAGAATTGGTTTCATCGAACAGTAAGTGAGCGATTTATTTATTTATTGCATTTTTTTAATTCAATTCTTCTTTCAAAAGGCTCCAAGTTGGTTTTATTTATTTCTTCGTAACTTTGAGACATCCACCTGAGAGATTAGATTGAAAATTAATGACTGAGAATAAATCATGTAATACAATTCTGATTTTGTGATGTAAATTAAGAGATGGGCCTGGGCCCAATTTAAGTCTGGAACTTGAAGCTATTGGATAAGATAGAAAATATTACCAAATAGGGGAAAATAAGACTAGTGGAAGTTAAGTAGAAGAATCCGCCAAGACTCCGGACTTACCAAAAACCAACAAATCAGGAAAATAAGTTCAAAGAGCACAGAAAATTCTCCAAAACATTTTTCTGTTCAGAAAGTCAGTTGGGTGAACTGAAGATATTTACAGCAGTTATATATCACAACATAGAGCAACTAGCCACAGATTTCAGCAGCTCCTGAAATATTATATTCTGGATAGTGATGGGCGAACTGAACCCACACAATTCGGGTCCAAAGTTCGGGCAAAGTTCGGGCAAAGTTCGGGGTCGTGTTCGGCGTTCGGAGCTTTGATGTCACCGGCAGGTTGCTAAGGATGCCAAAGTGACACTTCCTGGATTCCATGGAATCCAGGAAGTGATCACCTTGGCGTCCTTAGCAACCTGCCAGTGATGTCAAAGCTCCGCCCCCGGAATCTCTTCATGGGAGGGATTCCCCGTTCGGGTTCAAGTTCGGGTTCAGTTCTGGTTCGGCCAAATTTTGCGCAAAATTCGGCCGAACTTGCCGAACCCAAACACTGTTGGGTTTGCCCATCACTAATTCTGGACAAACATCACTCTCCAAGGATTATTGTGACATGTAATTTCAAGGGCTCAAACTGTATTCTAGGCTGCTAATTCCCAAAATATTTCAGGGAGCTAAAATGCTGAGTTCTCCATTTAGTAACATCTTTGTTTTTGAAATGGTGCAATTTTTTCATTAAAAATGGATAACACATGAGATTATGATAATGAGTGTTTGAAGCATTAATGCAATTTAACTATAATGTGGTTTGTGTTTGTTTTTGTCTTGCCCAAAGCTTTGATTGGGATAAATAACATATTGGGAAGAGATAGGCATCTTCGAAATATATGTGACTACTATGAATACCTAAAAACCTTAATTATGAGAGAAACCTAAACTGACCACTCAGTTAATGTCACCAAGAAAGATCACCAAGAAAATCTAGTACAGTAGGCTAAATTGGCAAGTGAAAAAGAGATCCCAGAGCAAAAGACTTCTATATCAGGGGTCTCCAACCTTGACAACTTTATGACTTGTGGACTTCAACTAAAGTTCCTAAGACTTTGTTTCTATCTCATTAAAGACAGAATAAAAGTCTGGTACCTATTCAGAATGATTAAACTAGATTGTTAATAATCTCTTCTGCAATATCACTTGAGTAGCAAGCAAAATGAGTTGCCAATTCTATGTGTATTAATTTCCATTGAAGCAGAAAGGTTGAGAAGATGATACGCACATAATACAGCCATGTGAATACTTGATGTTTAGTGATACGGAAAGAGCTTATTTTCACAGTTCACTTGTTGATTGCCTAGTTTATTATTACCTGAGCAGTTTTAATTTTGCTACTCAGCAATATGTAACCATTACAGAGTACTTTTAGATATGAAACTTTCTGAAATAGTTGAGTTCTGGAAAAAGTATTCAAAATATGAGCACACACACTTATGAGCACATTTCCTAAGAAAGCTCCTATAATATCTCCTAATCTGTTTTACTGCATATTCTCTCAATATGGTCCAACCGACATTTATTTGCAGAAATATAAGTAAGTTTATACATTAAAAATTCACACCAGGGCTGTGAAAGATTAAGATAATGTCTCCAGTGATTGTGCCAGAAATACATTGCTAGTTATAATTGTGCTGTTGAACATTCCAGTTATCACTACTTCCAATTGCTTTACAGCATTTGGGAATTCATACAGGCAAAACTCAAAAAATTAGAATATTGTTCAAACGTTCATTTGTTTTGGTAATGTAACTTAAGAGGTGAAACTTAATATATGAGAGATATTCATAACATGCAAAGCAAGATAGTTCAAGCCGTGATTTGTCATTATTATTATTATTATTATTATTATTATTATTTATTTATTGGATTTGTATGCCGCCCCTCTCCGGAGACTCGGGGCGGCTAACAGCAATAATAAGACAGCGTACAATAATAATCCAATAATAAAAACTATTAAAAACTCCATTAATATAAAAACCAAACATTTATTTATTTATTTATTTATTTATTAATCAGATTTGTATGCCGCCCCTCTCTGCAGACTCGGGGCGGCTCACAGCAATAATAGTACAATGTAAACAAATCTAATATTTAAGTTTAAGTTAATTTAAAACCCCAATTTAAAAACCGATCATACATACAGACATACCATGCATAAAATTGTAAATGCCTAGGGGGAAAGAGTATCTCAATTCCGGCGGCAGAGGTGGGTTTTAAGTAGCTTATGAAAGGCAAAGAGGGTGGGGGCAATTCTAATCTCTGGGGGGAGTTGGTTCCAGAGGGCCGGGGCCGCCACAGAGAAGGCTCTTCCCCTGGGTCCCGCCAAGCAGAATTGTTTAGTTGACGGGACCCGGAGAAGACCCACTCTGTGGGACCTAACTAGTCACTGGGATTCGTGCAGCAGAAAGCGGTCCCAGAGATAATCTGGTCCGGTGCCATGAAGGGCTTTATAGGTCATAACCAACACTTTGAATTGTGACCGGAAACTGATCGGCAAACAATGCAGACTGCGGAGTGTTGGTGTAATTGTGATGATTATGGGGTACAGCTCATGAAAAACCCCAATCCTCCATCTCAGAAAATTAGAATATTACATGCGATCAATTTAAAAAAGGATTGAACATAAAACAATATCAGACTTCTGAAAAGTATAAGCATGCATATATACTCAGTACTTCGTTTGGGCCCCTTTTGCAGCAATTACTGCCTCAATGAGGCGTGGCACTGCTGAGATGTTATGGAAGACCAGGATGCTTCAATAGCAGCCTTCAGCTCGTCTGCATTCTTCCATGTCATATCTCTCATCTTTCTCTTGGCAATGCCCCATAGATTCTCTATGGGGTTCAGGTCAGGTGAGTTTTCTGGCCATTCAATGACTGTAATCCCATGGTCCTTGAAGCAGGTTTTGGTGCTTTTGGCAATGTGGGCAAGTGACACAGTATTCCAAATGTGGTCTCACCAGCGCTCTATATAAGGGGATCACAATCTCCCTCTTCCTGCTTGTTATACCTCTAGCTAGCAGGAAGAGGGAGATTGTCTAGTTGTCTATTGAAAAAGCACTTTTGGGACACCATGACCTGAATCTCCATAGACAGAGTTTGAAATGAACCCCAACTCAGTCTAAACCCCAAGCTTCCTGAACTTATGCCCAACATCTGCTTTGCTTTCTTCACATGCCCTGCCATTTCTTGACAATTATAAATGCAAAGAATCCATGAGGTTCATCTTGTGCGCAGTGTCTTAGCTCCAGTTTAAGCTAAAGCTGATTCCCCCCTTTTTTTCTAATCCTTTCCTTCAATTGGGGTTTATTTGTGCCTTCCTGCCAGGGGATCCACAGTGTACTTCATAGTTCATTTAATTCAATGTTCCACCATGGTTTCTATTTCTCTTCCACCGGCTTTTATCACTGACTATCAGTTTAGTAACAGTTGGTGGCTCAGTGACTGCTGATGTTGAGTTCTCGCCCGTTTCCTTTTTTTTTTAATCCATTCTGTCGACCACATTCACTGTTAGACAGATAACATGAGTAGACAGCCAAGTAATGCGACTATTTCTGTGGCCGGGCAAATATCGCAGAGGTGCTAAGACGTCTGGGCTGTTGTTTTTCTTCCTCTGACTGATTCCCTCCCCAGCTCTTTTCGGCCTTGATTTGTCTGGAAACCTTTCTCCTGCTCATGGTGTCTGGCAGCTAAATTATCCGATGTTTGGCTTGGCAGGGGGGAAGAGGGAAACATTTCTGAACATCAGCTACGGTGGAAGGAATCAGACCATTACTGGGGGTTAGAGAAGCGTGGCGTTGCTGCTGCATTGGCACCAAGACTTGAGCTGGGCATGTCTGTTTTCTTTGAGGATGTGGTTAAGATGTTATGTCTCTCCTGCTGAAGTTTTCGGAGCAGCATAGGTTTCTGAAAAAGACAGAATTTGTAATAGAGTGAAATTATTATAAGGATTTGTATTACTTCTGAGGTTTACTGTTTCCTCCTCCCCTCCCCTCTCCTCCCCTGCCCTCCCCTCCCCTTCCCTTTCTCCTTTCCTTCTCTTCCCTTCCCTTCCCTTTCTCCTTTCCTTTCCTTTCCATTCCATTCCATTCCTTTCCTTCATTTCCCCTACTCTCCTCTCCTCTCCTCTTCCTTCCATACCCTCCCCTCCCTCCCTTCTTTCTTTCCTTTCTTTCCTTCTCTGCTCTCTCCTTCCCCATCCTCTTCCCTACACACCCTCCTCTCCCTCTCTCCTTCCGCCCTTTCCTTCCTTCTTTCTCTCCTCTCCTCTTCTCTCCACACCCTCCCCTCCCTCCCTTCTTTCTTTCCTTTCTTTCCTTCTCTGCTCTCTCCTTCCCCATCCTCTTCCCTACACACCCTCCTCTCCCTCTCTCCTTCCGCCCTTTCCTTCCTTCTTTCTCTCCTCTCCTCTTCTCTCCACACCCTCCACTCCCTCCTTTCTGTCCTTTGTTTCCTTCTCTGCCCTCTCCTTCCCCATCCTCTTCCCTACACACCCTCCTCTCCCTCTCTCCTTCCATCCTTTCCTTCCTTCTTTCTCTCCTCTCATCTTCTCTCCACACCCTCCACTCCCTCCCTTCTTTCTTTCCTTTCTTTCCTTCTCTGCTCTCTCCTTCCCCATCCTCTTCCCTACACACCCTCCTCTCCCTCTCTCCTTCCATCCTTTCCTTCCGTCTTTCTCTCCTCTCATCTTCTCTCCACACCCTCCACTCCCTCCCTTCTTTCTTTCCTTTCTTTCCTTCTCTGCTCTCTCCTTCCCTATCCTCTTTCCTACACACCCTCCTCTCCCTCTCTCCTTCCACCCTTTCCTTCCTTCTTTCTCTCCTCTCCTCTTCTCTCCACACCCTCCACTCCCTCCCTTCTTTCTTTCCTTTCTTTCCTTCTCTGCTCTCTCCTTCCCCATCCTCTTCCCTACACACCCTCCTCTCCCTCTCTCCTTCCATCCTTTCCTTCCGTCTTTCTCCCCTCTCCTCTTCTCTCCACACCCTCCACTCCCTCCCTTCTTTCTTTCCTTTCTTTCCTTCTCTGCTCTCTCCTTCCCCATCCTCTTTCCTACACACCCTCCTCTCCCTCTCTCCTTCCACCCTTTCCTTCCTTCTTTCTCCCCTCTCCTCTTCTCTCCACACCCTCCACTCCCTCCCTTCTTTCTTTCCTTTCTTTCCTTCTCTGCTCTCTCCTTCCCCATCCTCTTCCCTACACACCCTCCTCTCCCTCTCTCCTTCCATCCTTTCCTTCCGTCTTTCTCTCCTCTCATCTTCTCTCCACACCCTCCACTCCCTCCCTTCTTTCTTTCCTTTCTTTCCTTCTCTGCTCTCTCCTTCCCTATCCTCTTCCCTACACACCCTCCTCTCCCTCTCTCCTTACATCCTTTCCTTCCTTCTTTCTCTCCTCTCCTCTTCTCTCCACACCCTCCACTCCCTCCCTTCTTTCTTTCCTTTCTTTCCTTCTCTGCTCTCTCCTTCCCTATCCTCTTTCCTACACACCCTCCTCTCCCTCTCTCCTTCCACCCTTTCCTTCCTTCTTTCTCCCCTCTCCTCTTCTCTCCACACCCTCCACTCCCTCCCTTCTTTCTTTCCTTTCTTTCCTTCTCTGCCCTCTCCTTCCCCATCCTCTTCCCTACACACCCTCCTCTCCCTCTCTCCTTCCATCCTTTCCTTCCTTCTTTCTCTCCTCTCCTCTTCTCTCCACACCCTCCACTCCCTCCCTTCTTTCTTTCCTTTCTTTCCTTCTCTGCTCTCTCCTTCCCCATCCTCTCCCTACACACCCTCCTCTCCCTCTCTCCTTCCATCCTTTCCTTCCTTCTTTCTCTCCTCTCCTCTTCTCTCCACACCCTCCCCTCCCTCCCCTCTTTCTTTCCTTTCTTTCCTTCTCTGCTCTCTCCTTCCCCATCCTCTTCCCTACCCACCCTCCTCTCCCTCTCTCCTTCCACCCTTTCCTTCCTTCTTTCTCCCCTCTCCTCTTCTCTCCACACCCTCCACTCCCTCCCTTCTTTCTTTCCTTTCTTTCCTTCTCTGCTCTCTCCTTCCCCATCCTCTTTCCTACACACCCTCCTCTCCCTCTCTCCTTCCATCCTTTCCTTCCTTCTTTCTCTCCTCTCCTCTTCTCTCCACACCCTCCACTCCCTCCCTTCTTTCTTTCCTTTCTTTCCTTCTCTGCTCTCTCCTTCCCTATCCTCTTTCCTACACACCCTCCTCTCCCTCTCTCCTTCCACCCTTTCCTTCCTTCTTTCTCCCCTCTCCTCTTCTCTCCACACCCTCCACTCCCTCCCTTCTTTCTTTCCTTTCTTTCCTTCTCTGCTCTCTCCTTCCCCATCCTCTTCCCTACACACCCTCCTCTCCCTCTCTCCTTCCGTCCTTTCCTTCCTTCTTTCTCTCCTCTCCTCTTCTCTCCACAGCCTCCACTCCCTCCCTTCTTTCTTTCCTTTCTTTCCTTCTCTGCTCTCTCCTTCCCTATCCTCTTTCCTACACACCCTCCTCTCCCTCTCTCCTTCCACCCTTTCCTTCCTTCTTTCTCCCCTCTCCTCTTCTCTCCACACCCTCCACTCCCTCCCTTCTTTCTTTCCTTTCTTTCCTTCTCTGCTCTCTCCTTCCCCATCCTCTTCCCTACACACCCTCCTCTCCCTCTCTCCTTCTGCCCTTTCTTTCCTTCTTTCTCTCCTCTCCTCTTCTCTCCACACCCTCCCCTCCCTCCCTTCTTTCTTTCCTTTCTTTCCTTCTCTGCTCTCTCCTTCCCCATCCTCTTCCCTACACACCCTCCTCTCCCTCTCTCCTTCCGCCCTTTCCTTCCTTCTTTCTCTCCTCTCCTCTTCTCTCCACACCCTCCACTCCCTCCCTTCTTTCTTTCCTTTCTTTCCTTCTCTGCTCTCTCCTTCCCTATCCTCTTTCCTACACACCCTCCTCTCCCTCTCTCCTTCCATCCTTTCCTTCCTTCTTTCTCTCCTCTCCTCTTCTCTCCACACCCTCCACTCCCTCCCTTCTTTCTTTCCTTTCTTTCCTTCTCTGCTCTCTCCTTCCCCATCCTCTTCCCTACACACCCTCCTCTCCCTCTCTCCTTCCATCCTTTCCTTCCTTCTTTCTCTCCTCTCCTCTTCTCTCCACACCCTCCCCTCCCTCCCCTCTTTCTTTCCTTTCTTTCCTTCTCTGCTCTCTCCTTCCCCATCCTCTTCCCTACCCACCTTCCTCTCCCTCTCTCCTTCCGTCCTTTCCTTCCTTCTTTCTCTCCTCTCCTCTTCTCTCCACACCCTCCCCTCCCTCCCTTCTTTCTTTCCTTTCTTTCCTTCTCTGCTCTCTCCTTCCCCATCCTCTTCCCTACACACCCTCCTCTCCCTCTCTCCTTCCGCCCTTTCCTTCCTTCTTTCTCTCCTCTCCTCTTCTCTCCACACCCTCCCCTCCCTCCCCTCTTTCTTTCCTTTCTTTCCTTCTCTGCTCTCTCCTTCCCCATCCTCTTCCCTACCCACCCTCCTCTCCCTCTCTCCTTCCGTCCTTTCCTTCCTTCTTTCTCTCCTCTCCTCTTCTCTCCACACCCTCCGCTCCCTCCCTTCTTTCTTTCCTTTCTTTCCTTCTCTGCTCTCTCCTTCCCCATCCTCTTCCCTACACACCCTCCTCTCCCTCTCTCCTTCCGTCCTTTCCTTCCTTCCTTCTCTCCTCTCCTCTTCTCTCCACACCCTCCCCTCCCTCCCCTCTTTCTTTCCTTTCTTTCCTTCTCTGCTCTCTCCTTCCCCATCCTCTTCCCTACCCACCCTCCTCTCCCTCTCTCCTTCCGTCCTTTCCTTCCTTCTTTCTCTCCTCTCCTCTTCTCTCCACACCCTCCCCTCCCTCCCTTCTTTCTTTCCTTTCTTTCCTTCTCTGCTCTCTCCTTCCCCATCCCCTTCCCTACACACCCTCCTCTCCCTCTCTCCTTCCGCCCTTTCCTTCCTTCTTTCTCTCCTCTCCTCTTCTCTCCACACCCTCCCCTCCCTCCCTTCTTTCTTTCCTTTCTTTCCTTCTCTGCTCTCTCCTTCCCCATCCTCTTCCCTACACACCCTCCTCTCCCTCTCTCCTTCCGCCCTTTCCTTCCTTCTTTCTCTCCTCTCCTCTTCTCTCCACACCCTCCCCTCCCTCCCCTGCTTTCTTTCCTTTCTTTCCTTCTCTGCTCTCTCCTTCCCTATCCTCTTTCCTACACACCCTCCTCTCCCTCTCTCTTTCCTTCCTTCTTTCTCTCCTCTCCTCTTCTCTCCACACCCTCCCCTCCCTCCCTTCTTTCTTTCCTTTCTTTCCTTCTCTGCCCTCTCCTTCCCCATCCTCTTCCCTATACACCCTCCTCTCCCTCTCTCCTTCCGCCCTTTCCTTCCTTCTTTCTCTCCTCTCCTCTTCTCTCCACACCCTCCCCTCCCTCCCTTCTTTCTTTCTTTCCTTCTTTCCTTCTCTGCCCTCTCCTTCCCCATCCTCTTCCCTATACACCCTCCTCTTCCTCTCTCCTTCCGTCCTTTCCTTCCGTCTTTCTCCCCTCTCCTCTTCTCTCCACACCCTCCACTCCCTCCCTTCTTTCTTTCCTTTCTTTCCTTCTCTGCTCTCTCCTTCCCCATCCTCTTTCCTACACACCCTCCTCTCCCTCTCTCCTTCCACCCTTTCCTTCCTTCTTTCTCCCCTCTCCTCTTCTCTCCACACCCTCCACTCCCTCCCTCTTCTTTCCTTTCTTTCCTTCTCTGCTCTCTCCTTCCCCATCCTCTTCCCTACACACCCTCCTCTCCCTCTCTCCTTCCATCCTTTCCTTCCGTCTTTCTCTCCTCTCATCTTCTCTCCACACCCTCCACTCCCTCCCTTCTTTCTTTCCTTTCTTTCCTTCTCTGCTCTCTCCTTCCTATCCTCTTCCCTACACACCCTCCTCTCCCTCTCTCCTTACATCCTTTCCTTCCTTCTTTCTCTCCTCTCCTCTTCTCTCCACACCCTCCACTCCCTCCCTTCTTTCTTTCCTTTCTTTCCTTCTCTGCTCTCTCCTTCCCTATCCTCTTTCCTACACACCCTCCTCTCCCTCTCTCCTTCCACCCTTTCCTTCCTTCTTTCTCCCCTCTCCTCTTCTCTCCACACCCTCCACTCCCTCCCTTCTTTCTTTCCTTTCTTTCCTTCTCTGCCCTCTCCTTCCCCATCCTCTTCCCTACACACCCTCCTCTCCCTCTCTCCTTCCATCCTTTCCTTCCTTCTTTCTCTCCTCTCCTCTTCTCTCCACACCCTCCACTCCCTCCCTTCTTTCTTTCCTTTCTTTCCTTCTCTGCTCTCTCCTTCCCCATCCTCTTCCTACACACCCTCCTCTCCCTCTCTCCTTCCATCCTTTCCTTCCTTCTTTCTCTCCTCTCCTCTTCTCTCCACACCCTCCACTCCCTCCCTTCTTTCTTTCCTTTCTTTCCTTCTCTGCTCTCTCCTTCCCTATCCTCTTTCCTACACACCCTCCTCTCCCTCTCTCCTTCCACCCTTTCCTTCCTTCTTTCTCCCCTCTCCTCTTCTCTCCACACCCTCCACTCCCTCCCTTCTTTCTTTCCTTTCATTCCTTCTCTGCTCTCTCCTTCCCCATCCTCTTTCCTACACACCCTCCTCTCCCTCTCTCCTTCCATCCTTTCCTTCCTTCTTTCTCTCCTCTCCTCTTCTCTCCACACCCTCCACTCCCTCCCTTCTTTCTTTCCTTTCTTTCCTTCTCTGCTCTCTCCTTCCCTATCCTCTTTCCTACACACCCTCCTCTCCCTCTCTCCTTCCACCCTTTCCTTCCTTCTTTCTCCCCTCTCCTCTTCTCTCCACACCCTCCACTCCCTCCCTTCTTTCTTTCCTTTCTTTCCTTCTCTGCTCTCTCCTTCCCCATCCTCTTCCCTACACACCCTCCTCTCCCTCTCTCCTTCCATCCTTTCCTTCCGTCTTTCTCTCCTCTCATCTTCTCTCCACACCCTCCACTCCCTCCCTTCTTTCTTTCCTTTCTTTCCTTCTCTGCTCTCTCCTTCCCTATCCTCTTCCCTACACACCCTCCTCTCCCTCTCTCCTTACATCCTTTCCTTCCTTCTTTCTCTCCTCTCCTCTTCTCTCCACACCCTCCACTCCCTCCCTTCTTTCTTTCCTTCTTTCCTTCTCTGCTCTCTCCTTCCCTATCCTCTTTCCTACACACCCTCCTCTCCCTCTCTCCTTCCATCCTTTCCTTCCTTCTTTCTCTCCTCTCCTCTTCTCTCCACACCCTCCACTCCCTCCCTTCTTTCTTTCCTTTCTTTCCTTCTCTGCTCTCTCCTTCCCCATCCTCTTTCCTACACACCCTCCTCTCCCTCTCTCCTTCCATCCTTTCCTTCCTTCTTTCTCTCCTCTCCTCTTCTCTCCACACCCTCCACTCCCTCCCTTCTTTCTTTCCTTTCTTTCCTTCTCTGCTCTCTCCTTCCCTATCCTCTTTCCTACACACCCTCCTCTCCCTCTCTCCTTCCACCCTTTCCTTCCTTCTTTCTCCCCTCTCCTCTTCTCTCCACACCCTCCACTCCCTCCCTTCTTTCTTTCCTTTCTTTCCTTCTCTGCTCTCTCCTTCCCCATCCTCTTCCCTACACACCCTCCTCTCCCTCTCTCCTTCCGTCCTTTCCTTCCTTCTTTCTCTCCTCTCCTCTTCTCTCCACAGCCTCCACTCCCTCCCTTCTTTCTTTCCTTTCTTTCCTTCTCTGCTCTCTCCTTCCCTATCCTCTTTCCTACACACCCTCCTCTCCCTCTCTCCTTCCACCCTTTCCTTCCTTCTTTCTCCCCTCTCCTCTTCTCTCCACACCCTCCACTCCCTCCCTTCTTTCTTTCCTTTCTTTCCTTCTCTGCTCTCTCCTTCCCCATCCTCTTCCCTACACACCCTCCTCTCCCTCTCTCCTTCTGCCCTTTCTTTCCTTCTTTCTCTCCTCTCCTCTTCTCTCCACACCCTCCCCTCCCTCCCTTCTTTCTTTCCTTTCTTTCCTTCTCTGCTCTCTCCTTCCCCATCCTCTTCCCTACACACCCTCCTCTCCCTCTCTCCTTCCGCCCTTTCCTTCCTTCTTTCTCTCCTCTCCTCTTCTCTCCACACCCTCCACTCCCTCCCTTCTTTCTTTCCTTTCTTTCCTTCTCTGCTCTCTCCTTCCCTATCCTCTTTCCTACACACCCTCCTCTCCCTCTCTCCTTCCATCCTTTCCTTCCTTCTTTCTCTCCTCTCCTCTTCTCTCCACACCCTCCACTCCCTCCCTTCTTTCTTTCCTTTCTTTCCTTCTCTGCTCTCTCCTTCCCCATCCTCTTCCCTACACACCCTCCTCTCCCTCTCTCCTTCCATCCTTTCCTTCCTTCTTTCTCTCCTCTCCTCTTCTCTCCACACCCTCCCCTCCCTCCCCTCTTTCTTTCCTTTCTTTCCTTCTCTGCTCTCTCCTTCCCCATCCTCTTCCCTACCCACCTTCCTCTCCCTCTCTCCTTCCGTCCTTTCCTTCCTTCTTTCTCTCCTCTCCTCTTCTCTCCACACCCTCCCCTCCCTCCCTTCTTTCTTTCCTTTCTTTCCTTCTCTGCTCTCTCCTTCCCCATCCTCTTCCCTACACACCCTCCTCTCCCTCTCTCCTTCCGCCCTTTCCTTCCTTCTTTCTCTCCTCTCCTCTTCTCTCCACACCCTCCCCTCCCTCCCCTCTTTCTTTCCTTTCTTTCCTTCTCTGCTCTCTCCTTCCCCATCCTCTTCCCTACCCACCCTCCTCTCCCTCTCTCCTTCCGTCCTTTCCTTCCTTCTTTCTCTCCTCTCCTCTTCTCTCCACACCCTCCCCTCCCTCCCTTCTTTCTTTCCTTTCTTTCCTTCTCTGCTCTCTCCTTCCCCATCCTCTTCCCTACACACCCTCCTCTCCCTCTCTCCTTCCGTCCTTTCCTTCCTTCTTTCTCTCCTCTCCTCTTCTCTCCACACCCTCCCCTCCCTCCCCTCTTTCTTTCCTTTCTTTCCTTCTCTGCTCTCTCCTTCCCCATCCTCTTCCCTACCCACCCTCCTCTCCCTCTCTCCTTCCGTCCTTTCCTTCCTTCTTTCTCTCCTCTCCTCTTCTCTCCACACCCTCCCCTCCCTCCCTTCTTTCTTTCCTTTCTTTCCTTCTCTGCTCTCTCCTTCCCCATCCTCTTCCCTACACACCCTCCTCTCCCTCTCTCCTTCCGCCCTTTCCTTCCTTCTTTCTCTCCTCTCCTCTTCTCTCCACACCCTCCCCTCCCTCCCTTCTTTCTTTCCTTTCTTTCCTTCTCTGCTCTCTCCTTCCCCATCCTCTTCCCTACACACCCTCCTCTCCCTCTCTCCTTCCGCCCTTTCCTTCCTTCTTTCTCTCCTCTCCTCTTCTCTCCACACCCTCCCCTCCCTCCCCTCTTTCTTTCCTTTCTTTCCTTCTCTGCTCTCTCCTTCCCTATCCTCTTTCCTACACACCCTCCTCTCCCTCTCTCTTTCCTTCCTTCTTTCTCTCCTCTCCTCTTCTCTCCACACCCTCCCCTCCCTCCCTTCTTTCTTTCCTTTCTTTCCTTCTCTGCCCTCTCCTTCCCCATCCTCTTCCCTATACACCCTCCTCTCCCTCTCTCCTTCCGCCCTTTCCTTCCTTCTTTCTCTCCTCTCCTCTTCTCTCCACACCCTCCCCTCCCTCCCTTCTTTCTTTCTTTCCTTTCTTTCCTTCTCTGCCCTCTCCTTCCCCATCCTCTTCCCTATACACCCTCCTCTTCCTCTCTCCTTCCGCCCTTTCCTTCCTTCTTTCTCTCCTCTCCTCTTCTCTCCACACCCTCCCCTCCCTTCTTTCCTTCCTTCCTTCTTTCTTTCCTCTCCTCTCTCCTCTCCACACCCCTCCCCTTCCTCTCTCCCTCCCTCCCTTCCTTATCCCTCCTTCCCCATCTCCTCTCTCCTCCTCTCTTTCTATCACACATGCACACTCAACCACGTATGTATAAACGAACAATGAAAAGGAAAATTTGGAAATTGAAAACTTTGAAAATTGGTTCCAAATTAGATTAGATCATGTTGGAAAATGCAACTGATTCTCATAGTATGGGAATCAACTCTACCCTTAGGTAACGACAACCTTCCTTGTTTGGAGTTCTATTTATCATGGAAGCACAATAGCTCCCCAGAGAAGCAAAGTGGTGTTGTGTGTCCTTTCTTATCTATATTGTCTGGTAGGGGAGCAGAAATGTCTGCCCCATAACTATTCCCAAGGATGCCGAAAGAACTTTGTATTGATATCAAGAGCAAATTGGGATAAGACTTTTGAAGATCAATAGTGTTAAATTGGGTGAGTTTAACTCAAACCAAAGACAATTCAAACCACAGTATTTGGAAACTTTGTTCCAATTTGGTCAATAATTTTAATGCACTTGAAAATCAATCAAGCTTGATCTGAAGGATCGGGCCACTTTGATTCAGATCTCGGAGCTGATTCAAGAACCGCCATTTCTGGCCATGTGAAGAAGATTCCAAATCAGCTGCATAAATTTGGAGGCTCTCTCTTTCACACCAGGAGCTTTTAATCAAATCTTTCAATGCAAGATACACATTCAATATATTGGATCTGTGCTGTGTATATTGCCTTGAATTCCTGCATGAAAAGCAAGATAGATCCTAAATAAGGAAACATTTGCATAACCCTAATATTAGTCTTTCTGAAATCAAACGTCTTTAGAGGAAAAAGAGCCTTTGAAAATAAGGGATGTTTTGCTATAAGCCTTTCAAAGCAGAAAGCTGAAATCATTAGCCTGGGTATTACTAAACCCAATACTGTATATATATAATCCTTAATTGTACCTTCCAATGTTTTTTAAAAATTTGAACCATATATTTGAGCTTAGAAAGAGGCGCTTATGCCCAGCAGATGGCAACAGGGATGAACCAATATACAGTGTCCAGTCCAGGAGAGACAAAATCTAATCATGTTGTAGACTATGCCTATCTAACGGTCAATTGCAGGGAAATCAGAAGGTCTAGGCAGTTCAAATAGAATAGAATAGAATAGAATTTTTATTGGCCAAGTGTGATTGGACACACAAGGAATTTGTCTTGGTGCATATGCTCTCAACGTACATAAAATAAAATATACATTTGTCAAGAATCATGTGGTACAACACTTAATGATTGTCATAGGGGTCAAATAAGCAATGAAGAAGCAATATTAATAAAAATCTTAGGATATACGCAACAAGTTACAGTCATACAGTCAACATGGGAGGAAATGGGTGATAGGAATAGGTTCAATTTAACAGATTAACATAGTTGGAAGGGACCTTGGAGGTCATCTAGTCCAACCGCCAGCCCAAGCAGGAGACCCTACATCTGCCTCTACCTACAACTTCCACCTTTAGTCCACAGCAGCTGGATTAGGTATAAAGATAGATTGCAAGCGTAAACTCTCTACAAGAATCTGAACTACTAACGGTCAAAGCAATTTAGTAGTAGACAAGAGTCAAAGGAATTCAAGTTGGGATGGACACAGAGTTCTTGTGGACCTGAAGGGACTCATGGCTGATGATGATCCATTGGCCCCTTCCAGGGGCTCAGCCTGGTCATCTCACATTAATTCACTAAGAGTCGAAGTGGTGCAGCAGGTAGAGTGCAGTACTGCAGGCCACTGAAAGCTGACTGTAGATCTGCAGGTCAGCGGTTCAAATCTCATCACCGGCTCAAGATTGACTCAGCCTTCCATCCTTCCGAGGTGGGTAAAATGAGGACCCGGATTGTGGGGGCAATATGCTGGCTCTGTTAAAAACTGCTATTGCTGACCTGTTGTAAGCTGTCCTGAGTCTAAGGAGAAGGGGGACATAAAAAATGGAATAAATAAATAAATAAAAATAAATAATTCTGTCCTTGATTTTTCAGGAAAACTTCTCTTTCCATCAAAGCAATTGCTGTGATCGAGCTAAATGCAAAGCACCCTAAGGCGATGACAGCCAAAGTTATCCTTCCTTCTTTCCTATCCCGATGGTCATTTAAAGCTGTAGCCCATTCCAAAATCTTAACATAATTTGTCTCCCTCCTCTCCTTGCCACATTTATGTTCCCAACAAACATGTGTACAAATGTACAGTATATACTTCAGTGATGGGCTCCTATGGGTACGGTCAGGTACGCAGAACCGGTAGAAAATTTTTTATTTATTTTATTTTTTTCCCTTCTGGGCTCTGGGTATGTTTTTCCTATTGCAGTAAATGAGGTTGAATGTGTATGATTTTAGAAGAGCTGTGTTTGTGTGTGTACATACACATACAGTTTATATAGTAGATAATGTATATTTTTGTGTGCCTCTATGTATTAGGTATGTACACATATGGCATATATATATGTCACATATTTATTTGCTGAATTTGAAAATTAAGGGAGACTAGGATAGATCTAATTCAGCCTAATTTGGCCTCATCAGCTAGCCATACCCACTGGGACTTGAACCTGCAACCTTTGCCTTGTAAGGCAGAGAATTAACCTCTAGGCTACAGTATCCAATCCCTTCAGCTCTGCACCAGGGAAGGGTTACATATTTTTGTGTCGAATCACCCTGGTGTATTGAAGGAACATCACAGCTCCTTATTTGCCTCTCGGCCCAACCCAGGGCCATTTCCAAGGCAGTTAATTTTATTGATAGCCGACAATTCTATCTATATATATATAGAATTAAAGAGTATATTTTTGGATGTTCAGTAATAGTAAATAGACAGGGAAATTGTATCTCTTTCAGGTGAGGAGAGGCCAGGCACCCTAACCCCAACCCTTGACATAAATGACATCATGTTTATTTTATTTATTGTATTTATTAGATTTCTATGCTGCCCCTCTCCAGAGAATCGGGGCGGCTCACGACAATAGTAAAAACAATATTATGGCGGAACAAATCTAATATTAAAAAAGAAGCATATAAAAGCCCTATCATATTTAAAAAACCAAACAACACATACATACCAAACATAAATACAAGAAGCCTGGGGGAAAATGTCTCAACTCCCCCATGCCTGGCGATAAAGGTGGGTCTTGAGTAGTTTACGAAAGACAAGAAGGGTGGGGGCAGTTCTAATCTCCGGGGGGAGTTGGTTCCAGAGTGCCAGGGCCGCCACAGAGAAGGCTCTTCCCCTGGGGCCCACCAAACGACATTGTTTAGTCAAGGGGACCCGGAGAAGGCCAACTCTGTGGGACCTTATTGGTCGCTGGGATTCGTGCGGTAGCAGGCGGTTCCGGAGGTACCTTTAAGCCAGTCATATGACTTTTAAACCACCCCATGGTCACAGGATCATCAAGTCACTCCCACCTGATCACATGATTGGCAAGCCACACCCACAAAGTAAGCCATGCCTACAGTGTGGTAGTAAAAATTTTTGTAGCCCTTCCTACTTGTGCGTAAAATGTTAAAATGGTTCACTGACCATCTTCACTAATTCTATGTGAGGACTTACTTACCCAGCTGGAGATGAACCAATTGTATAATTTGACCTTTAAATTGCATCCTGGGGGACCCTATTTCAAGAGACTGAACCAAGGCAAGACCGAAAACTAAATCTGATCTAATTTCAATTTAATATAATTAAATTAATACAGTTAAAATGATGACACTTCATGTTCTTAATCATCAACTGCTTCTGTCACATTAAATTGTATAATTTGAAGGCAATTTTTCTAAATCTCTAGGGACTGCACCCCTGCCATGCACAAATATGTCTTCCTGAGAGTCAGCTTAAACTAAAGTGTCAATATGGAAATAAAGAGTTATCCCTCTTTTCTTTGGTTCCATGTCACTAATCATCTCTAATCATTCAAAATTTCACTTGGGAATTTCAGTTTAGCCTCTGTCATTAAAAAAATCCTAATGAAAGCAGACTTGTACCAGATAGCAGCATATTAGACCCCCATGGACGATCTTGAAAACTCAAACAAGACATAGAAACATAGAAACATAGAAGACTGACGGCAGAAAAAGACCTCATGATCCATCTAGTCTGCCCTTATACTATTTTCTGTATTTTATCTTACAATGGATATATGTTTATCCTAGGCATGTTTAAATTCAGTTACTGTGGATTTACCGACCACGTCTGCTGGAAGTTTGTTCCAAGGATCTACTGCTCTTTCAGTAAAATAATATTTTCTCATGTTGCTTTTGATCTTTCCCCCAACTAACTTCAGATTGTGTCCCCTTGTTCTTGTGTTCACTTTCCTATTAAAAACACTTCCCCCCTGGAACTTATTTAACCCTTTAACATATTTAAATGTTTTGATCATGTCCCCCCTTTTCCTTCTGTCCTCCAAACTATACAGATTGAGTTCATGAAGTCTTTCCTGATACGTTTTATGCTTAAGACCTTCCACCATTCTTGTAGCCCGTCTTTGGACCCGTTCAATTTTGGCAATATCTTTTTGTAGGTGGGGTCTCCAGAACTGAACACAGTATTCCAAATGTGGTCTCACCATCGCTCTATACAGCGGGATCACAATCTTCTTCTTCCCTCTTGGTATACCTCTAGCTATGCAGCCAAGCATCCTACTTGCTTTCCCTACCGCCTGACTGCATTGTTCACCCATTTTGAGACTGTCAGAAATCACTACCCCCAAATCCTTCTCTTCTGAAGTTTTTGCTAACACAGAACTGCCAATACAATCCTCAGATTGAGGATTTCTTTTCCCCAAGTGCATTATTTTACATTTGGAAACATTAAACTGCAGTTTCCATTGCTTTGACCATTTATCTAGTAAAGCTACATCATTTACCATATTAAAGACGCCTCCAGGAATATCAACCCTATTGCACACTTTAGAGTCATCGGCAAATAGGCAAACCTTCCCTACCAAACCTTCCCCTATGTCACTCACAAACATATTAAAAAGAATAGGACCCAGAACAGACCCTTGTGGCGCACCGCTTGTAACCTGTCTCTGCTCAGAATACTCACCATTAACAATAACTCTCTGATGTTACCTATTTTTACTTAGATGGAAGAGTTTTAGACCTGTAGTCTAAGCTACAAAGTTGAAAAATATCCTGAGCACAGAGGGGGAATTCCTTGTAGATTTCTGCCAAGAAAGCTAGTAGGCTGTGAAGCCACCATGTCTTGTGTTGAGAGAAATTTTAAAATGAAGAAATGCATCCTCTGTGAATTGGGTTTTATTTTATTTTGCTTGGACAGGGTTGGGAAGATTTTAAGGAACCAGAATATGGAGACTCAATATCACACATTGAACAAAAATACTCTAAGTTCTGAATTGCCAGATGATAAGATCATATAAAGGCACTGTCAATCTGTTCCAATAAATGACTTTTGGAATTACAGACAGTTCACTCAGAGAAAGGTAAAGAAAGGGGGAGAGGAAGTAGAAATGTAGAAGGAGAGAGAAGGTGGAGAGGTTGGAGAAGGAAGGGGGAGAGAAAGTTAAAGAAAGTAGAAGGGTGAGTAGAAAAGGAAGGGAAAGAAAGTTTGAGTGAATAGAAAATGGAAGTTCAGAATGTCAGATATTGATAATATTTGGATTGAAGTCAAAGCAAGATATTTTTGGCATTTTTTTATTAGTATATTTGGTTTATATGGATGTAATTATTTGATGTATGGTGGAGAAAAAAATAAAAATTAAAAGTGTAAAAAAAGAATAAAAATTGTAACTCCAAGTTCCAGATTAATAATAAAAACAGTATTTAAACATGTCTGGGATAAACATATATCCATCCTAAGATAAAATACAGGAAATAGTATAAGGGCAGACTAGATGGACCATGAGGTCTTTTTCTGCCGATAATCATCTATGTTTCTATAATTTTGTGTTTTGTTATTTATTTATTTATTTATTTATTTATTTATTTATTTATTTATTAGATTTATATGCCGCCCCTCTCCGTAGACTCGGGGCGGCTAACAACAGTAAAAAGACAATATGAACAAATCTAATATTAAAAGTAATATAAAAAAACCAAATTTAAGAAACCAATCATACATACAGACATACCATGCATAAATTTTATAAGCCTAGGGGGAAGGGAATATCTCAATTCTCCCATGCTTGACAACAGAGGTGGGTTTTAAGGAGCTTATGAAAGGCAAGGAGGTTGAGGGCAACTCTGATATCTGGGGGGAGTTGGTTCCAGAGGGTCGGGGCCGCCACAGAGAAGGCTCTTCCCCTGGGTCCCGCCAAACTACATTGTTTAGTCGACAGGACCCGGAGAAGGCCAACTCTGTGGGACCTAACTGGTCGCTGGGATTCGTGTGGCAGAAGGCGGTCCCGGAGATATTCTGGTCCAATGCCATGAAGGGCTTTATAGGTCATAATCAACACTTTGAATTGTGACCGGAAACCGATCGGCAACCAATACAGACTGCGGAGTGTTGGTGTGACATGGACATATTTATGAAAATGGAATTTGTGGAAAGGAACAAAAATAAATAAAAAAATCTTTTTTTAGTGCCATTGGAACTTACAACAATTATTAAATGAATTAATGGAAGTTGAAAAGAGGAAATGGATTCAGTTATAAGAAAAAAGCATTGAAGAAGATTGAAAGCTTCAGCACTAGTATTAATTTCCAGTCTGTTTGACTTTCACATATGTTTAACCCATATGCATGTATGAATTCTTCCATTTCTGGATTTATTAAATAGGTAAAATATTGTGTCGACATTGTCACATAAAGCTGTACTAAAATCATTTTAAAGGCACTTATCTTGTATTTGGGAAATGTGTAAGCCAATGGAGAAACCAGTTCCCATTGCGCATTAGTCTAGGAAGAGTAAATCCATTCAGAATTTGAAAAGATTAAATTCTCAACAGAGTCATTGTGATCACGAGCCATTGAGAGATTAGTCCTATCGGAATTTATTTAATTCCGTTTTTAAGAGGGCCTAAGAAAGGGAGCATCGGCCCATGTGGTACTTGCAAATTCTACAAATTAATTATGTGTCATCTGGAGATGTTCTTCAATTCGTCTTTCCTAGATCACAAGATCTTAGTGTCAAGCCGCTGTAGAAGTTGGTGATAAATTAATAGCTTGCCACACTATCTGTAAAAACATAGAAACATAGAAGATTGACGGCAGAAAAAGACCTCATGGTCCATCTAGTCTGCCCTTATACAATTTCCTGTATTTTATCTTAGGATGGATATATGTTTATCCCAGGCATGTATAATTCAGTTACTGTGGATTTACCAACCATGTCTGCTGGAAGTTTGTTCCAAGGATCTACTGCTCTTTTAGTAAAATACTATTTTCTCATGTTGCTTCTGATCTTCCCCCAACTAACCTCAGATTGTGCCCCCTTGTTCTTGTGTTCACTTTCCTATTAAAAACACTTCCCTCCTGGACCTTATTTAACCCTTTAACATATTTAAATGTTTCGATCATGTCCCCCCTTTTCCTTCTGTCCTCCAGACTATACAGATTGAGTTCATGAAGTCTTTCCTGATACGTTTTATGCTTAAGACCTTCCACCATTCTTGTAGCCCGTCTTTGGACCTGTTCAATTTTATCAATACCTTTTTGTAGGCGAGGTCTCCAGAACTGAACACAGTATTCCAAATGGGGTCTCACCAGTGCTCTATACAGCAGGATCACAATCTCCCTCTTCCTCTGCTTCCTGCTGGAAGACCTGATGTTTTTGGGAACTTGGGAGGGGCAAATTCAGGAGGGAACAGATGCAGTCACAAAGCATTATTTTGAGTAGCTCGAGGACATGCCCACCCACTCGGGCCGGAAGCAAAGAAAGAACTGGCCACGCTGGCACAATCTGAATGGGCAATGTGACAGATTTGTGGGTGGGTACAAGGGATGTGAACTTTAAACTGAGTGGGAAAATCAGATCCCAGTTTCCCTATGTAGGTGCCAGAAGGGCTCCGAAAATAAATTAGAACTTTGAGGAATACTTTGATTCATATTCTGATTTAGTTTAGATTAAAATGATCAGATGTCCCGCCTTTAGTGGGACAGTCCCACTTTTAAATGATTTTTCCCACATCCCACAGCGGTTCAAAAATGTCCCGATTTTGGAGCTGGTTCCCACATCCCAGTCCCAAAGCCTGGCAAAGTTTGCAAAAAGGTTGGAGCAAACGCGCGCACAGGCCCTTCGGCTACAGAGGTGGCCTCTCCTGCAGCTGCAGCACCCCGGCCGCCTTCCCTGGCAGCGGCGGCAGGTGAGCTTTGCAGGTCTCGGATGGCAGGAAAGGCAGGGCTGGGCAGCTCTGGCAGGCACAAGGCAGCAGGAAGTGCAGCGAAGGCAGCGTCATCAAGCAGGGGTGGAAGTAGAAGTGGGAGGGCACCGGCAGCAGTGGCACCGGGCAGTAGCCGTGGGGCGGCGGCCTGGCGGTCAGTTGCGAGCGGGAGCTCCATGGCGGAGGCACCAACAGCAGCAGCTGGACGTCGTACATGCTGGTGCTGCGCTTGGCACCTCCGTCCCGGCCCAGCCAGCGGGTTAGTGCCAGCCCCGTTGCAAATTTTTTTTGCAAAATTTTTTTATTCCCCCCCCCCCCTCTTTCCCAATCTTAAAATCTGATCACTTTAGTTTACCTGGAACCTTGATACTTAGATTGCCTCATTTATGTCAAACAAACAGTAAACATGGAAAATAAATTCTAAACTTTGGGAAATTTTGGGATTCACTCTAGTTAAAAATCAAGTGGTTTCAGTTCTTCAACTTTTGGGCACTGCATACTTACCAAAATTCTTAACTATATGAAGCATAAATACATCATATGTTCCTATTCTTCTTCCTAGTCTTCATTTAAGGCTTCATTAATTCCCATGATCTTTGGGAAAGTATCCTTGGAGAGTCATGGGCCTTATCTCCCTTTTCCTCTCTGGGAGAACACTTCAAACTCAGAATAAATTGGAACAGATGTCAGAATACTTCTCCATCATGTAGTTTTCCCACCCTCAAAATTTCAAATGTCAGCAGCTCCTCAAGGAGAGATTGTCATGGTGAGATTTGTATACAGCCAGAATATTAAGTGGCAACCTCTTGTTCCTAAATGATAGCAGAAATCTAGTCCAATTCAGGAAGAATTCAATTCTATTTTAATTGCAGTTGTAAATGTGCATATTAATCAAAGAATTATAGAATTGGAAAAAAAAAATGAAGATTATCCAGTCCAGTGTTGGCAAAACTTTTTTGGCTTGGCTGCTAAAAGGGTGCACATGTGCAAGATAGCCCACACCTATAATGTAATGCACTCCGCTGTGCATGCGTGAAACACTCCCCCATGCTGCACCCACCCCACTTATGCATGCAGGCCTCACTGAAGCCTCCACACTTCTGGTAGGCCCGTTGGGCCATTTTTTTTGCCCTCCGCAGGCTTTAGGAACGCCTCTGGAGTCTGTAGATGGGCTCAGGAGGCTTTTCTGAAGACTGGGTAGGGAACAATGGCCTCCTCCACCTTTTGGAAGGCTAAAAATAAGCTGGCATGTGTGCTGGATCTGACAAAGGGCAAAGCCGTATGTGCCCTCAGATATGGCTCCATGTGCCACCTGTGGCATGCATGCCATAGGTTTGCCATCATGGACCTAGTCCAACTCTGTGCAATATTTAAGAGAATCAAGTGTACCACCTGTTCTGTCGGGCTCTCTGGTAGAATCAGCCCAAAAATTCACAAGTACAAATTTCAGACACACACACGTTTGAAAATTCAAAACAATGTTCTTTATAATGAAAATTCACTTAAACCAAGCCCTCTTTTGGTATAGCAAAGAGCACTGGTCTCCAAACAAACTGGTAATTTGTACAAGTCCCTTATCAGTTCTGTGATACTTGGCTTGCAGCTGTGAGGCAATTCACAGTCCTTCTTCTTTCACAAAGTGAAACACACTTTGCCCTGGTTTAGTTTCAAAGCGGGGAAAAATCAGCACACAAAAGGTCAAAGTCAGTAAAGCAGTCACGAAACACAAAGATCAGATAATTCTCCACAATGGCCAAACCCACAGACTGCTATTTATAGCAGCCTCACTAATGACCACAGCCCCACCCAACCACAGATGGCCTCATTTTCTTTGATAATAATCTCTCAGTTGTTGTTGCCTATGCATCGCTCTCTGCATGCGTGGCTGTATCATTAACTCTTGTTCTGAATCCAAGGAGGAGCTAGATAATTGATCTCCTTCTGAGCTGTCTGCCACACTCTCCTCCTCCCTGTCACTGATGTCTTCTTGGTCAGAGTAGCCTTCATCAGCAGATTCCACCGGGGGCAAAACAGGCCTGCAGCATGTGGATGTCTCCCCCTCATCCACAGTCCTTGGGGCAGGAGCTGGGCCAGAGCTAACCACAACACCATCCAGGAGACATGGTTGTCTGCTTCTTGGAAGTCTCCAGAGATGGAAAACAATCTCTGTAGGTAGATTATCCCACCAGGAAAGTTTTCATTTAAATTAGATTTAGGAAGACCCAAGTTACACTCATTATTCCTGGTCTTGATTTCTACAGCTATAGACAATAGTTCATGACCATCTTCTTCGTATTTTTCCTTTGTGTACCTGGACGAAGCTGTTGTGTCTCTTCTAAGGCTTTCTATTTCTCTGGCTGAAGATCCCAAGTTCTTTCAGACTATTATTAACGATGCCATCCATAGTAATTATCATAAACGGCATTAGTGATAGTTATGCTATTGTAAATGTTTATAACATTTATAAATTCAGTGAGATTATGAATAATATAATAATGTTAATCAACACCAAAAGGCAGAGAGACATGAACATTTTGTCCTCTATTTTGATTTCTACCCTGTGTGTGTGAATCCAAGGGTGTCCTAAATATGTCAGCCCTCTATAAGTATATACTGGCTTTGTCAAAAAGCTGCTGGGAATAGATAGGTAGCTGTTTAGTAAGCTTGAGTGAAGTCTGAGAAGTAGAAAGTGAGCGCCGTCCTGTCTTCCTATTCCCCATGGCAGAAATGATAAAACATACCGGTCTTAAAATAAAAAAGAGTTTAAAAAAAATACAGGTCTCCATCAGAAAAGTAAAAATATATAAATAAAAAATTAAATAAAAAATTAAATAAAAAATTAAATTAAATTAAATTAAATTAAATTAAAAATTAAATTAAATTAAATTAAATTAAATTAAATTAAATTAAATTAAATTAAATTAAATTAAATTAAATTAAATTAAATTAAATTAAATTAAATTAAATTAAATTAAATTAAATTAAATTAAATTAAATTAAATTAAATTAAATTAAATTAAATTAAATTAAATTAAATTAAATTAAATTAAATTAAATTAAATTAAATTAAATTAAATTAAATTAAATTAAATTAAATTAAATTAAATTAAATTAAATTAAATTAAACTAAACTAAACTAAACTAAACTAAACTAAACTAAATTAAATTAAATTAGCAATAGCACTTTTTAACAGAGCCAGCATATTGCCCCCACAATCCGGGCCCTCCTTTTACCCACCTCGGAAGGATGGAAGGCTGAGTCAACCTTGAGCCGCTGATCAGATTTGAACTGCTGACCTACAGATCTACAGTCAGCTTCAATGGCCTGCAGTACTGCACTCTACCTACTGCGCCACCCTGGCTCTATGTCATGCCAAGTCAAGTCAAGTCAAGTCAAGTGTAAAGTAAAATATTAACATATTAGCGTATTAACGTATTAACATGCCAAAATGCCAAATTTCCAAAAGAACAAAAGGACAAAAGAGCAAAAGAGCAAAACAACAAAACAAGGAATGGAATGGAATGGACTGGAGTGGAATGGAATAAAAGCAAACGAGCTAGTTAAAACATTACAAAGTGGCTTTAGACCATGGGTGTCTAAATTTTTGGCTTGCCGGGGCCATATTGAGTGAAGAGGAAGTCTTGTAGCACATATAAACTATATATTTTATTGGAACCCTGGTGATACAGTGGTTAGAAAACAGTACTGGAATTTGGTCCCGATGGGTTGACTCAGCCTTCCATCCTTCTGTGGTCAATAAAATTAGGAGCCAGATTGTTGGGGGCAAGATACTAACATTGTAAACTGCCCAGAAAGTTTCTGTGCACTAAGGGGTGGTATATAAATCTAAATGCTATTGTTCTATAATCTAGCTTTATAGTATAAAATCACATAACAATTGTGATTTTACAATCTTGTGGAGCTGATTTTTCTAGCTGTCCAGGGCCACATGTGGGCTGTGGACCACAGATTGGACATGCCTGCTTCAGAGGGAACAACAGATGCTACCTCCATGGCTTCTTTCTGAGCATTCCAGATAGACTCACTGTCACATTCTCCGTAGCGTAATCTGACACAGATGGTCTTTCAGAATTAGCTGTTCAATTTTGCAGGGAAAGCTTCCCAGAAATCCTCTAGGAAAAGAGAAATGCTTCCATCCTTTCTCAAGGGCAGAGCACTCTGTCTGCAGTTCCAGTGGCGAAAGAAAGAAAGAAAGAAAGAAAGAAAGAAAGAAAGAAAGAAAGAAAGAAAGAAAGAAAAAAGAAGGTGGTTGGTAGGTAGGTAGGAAGGAAGGAAGGAAAAAGAAAGAAGGAAGGAAGGAAGAAAGAAAAAAGGAAGAAAGAAGGAAGGAAGGAAGGAAGAAAGAAAGAAAGAAAGAAAGAAAGAAAGAAAAAAGAAAGAAGGTGGTAGGAAGGAAGGAAGAAAGAAAGAAAGAAAGAAAGAAAGAAAGAAGGAAGGAAGGTGGTAGGTAGGTAGGTAGGAAGGAAGGAAGGAAGGAAGGAAGGAAGGAAGAAAAAAGAAAGAAGGAAGGAAGGAAGAAAAAAGAAAGAAGGTGGTAGGTAGGAAGGAAGGAAGAAAAAAGAAAGAAAGAAAGAAAGAAAGAAAGAAAAAGAAACAGAAGACCAATAGGAAAAATTCTCCCACGCTGCCACTTCTGTCCCTCTGGTTTTATTAAAAGCATAGAATTCCCGGGAGGGGAATGAATGCATGCAAAGGGAGCCGATGAATGGAACATTCATTCAAATATTCATTTGTTAGAATAAGAGTGACTCGGATTTTATTTAATAAATTGGGGTTTTAGATTGCTAGTTTTAGTTTTTAAAAAATGGATTTAGGTAATTTTGTTTTCTTTCTTTTATATGCTGTAAGCCGCCGGAGTCCTCGGAGAGGGGAAGCATACAAATCCAATAAACAAATAAATAAACAAATAAAAAAGCAAGTAGGATGCTTGGCTGCATAGCTAGAGGTATAACAAGCAGGAAGAGGACGATTATGATCCCGCTATATAGAGTGCTGGTGAGACCACATTTGGAATACTGTGTTCAGTTCTGGAGACATCACCTACAAAAAGATATTGACAAAATTGAACGGGTCCAAAGACGGGCTACAAGAATGGTGGAAGGTCTTAAGCATAAAACATATCAGGAAAGACTTAATGAACTCAAACTGTATAGTCTGGAGGACAGAAGGGAAAGGGGGGACATGATCGAAACACTTAAATATGTTAAAGGGTTAAATAAGGTCCAGGAGGGAAGTGTTTTTAATAGGAAAGTGAACACAAGAACAAGGGGACACAATCTGAAGTTAGTTGGGGAAAAGATCAAAAGCAACATGAGAAAATATTATTTTACTGAAAGATCCTTGGGAGAAACTTCCAGCAGACGTGGTTGGTAAATCCACAGTAACTGAATTGAAACATGCCTGGGATAAACATATCTCCATCCTAAGATAAAATACAGAAAATAGTATAAGGGCAGACTAGATGGATCATGAGGTCTTTTTCTGCCGTCAGTCTTCTATGTTTCTATGTTTCTATATATAAATAATCCCAGCTTCTCAACAAATTACTGTACAATGAAAGGCAGACCTTATACACACCAATAGTAGACTACTTTCTAATGGTAAAAAAAACCCAACCATGTTCTACCCATGAGAATTTTATCGAAATGACTTCCTTTCGGAAATGGTATCTAAAACAAAGTATGCTTAATTAAATTAAATGGAAAAAGATAGTAGGGGCAAAATGCAGGGGGATTCCATGCTTGGCACACAGAGAAAAAAAACATTGTATTCAATAATAATAATCCGATGGTTTGTGTAACATTCACAAGGATGCTTCTATGACATAACATCCTCTGGGATGTTATTAACAAGAGGACCATGGGGCTTTCGCTGTTCTTTTGTAAAAGAAAGGAAAAGAAAAAAAGACTGAAATAATTTGCAAAAATTAATCAATGAAGCTTTGTGAGGCCTCCAGCAGGCAGAGAGATGCGTGTTTTACGCTTGCTCCACTGATGAAAAAAGAACCACATCAGATTATTCCAAGATACCCTGTGGGCTTTTGAGTAGCCTCCTTGTTAAAATTGTGGGATTCTACATGGTAGCCTGCATCGTGGTGGGGCTACTCTAGACTCTGTAATGAATGAAAAGCACTGATTTGTATTACCATGGAAAGCCAGCCCACGAGAGCCTATGGCAGCAGGCACCGTTTGTATTTTGGGGCTAATTAACAATTCTAAACTCCCAAGCAGATTACTGTCAACTATTTAATGGCTCATTGGCTTTAGGAGCATTTCTGATTTCTCTTTTGCAATTTCTGTTGAACGGTTATTGTGATTTGTGACTCGAAGTAATAGCCAGCAAGCTGTGAACAGGCCTCACAAATTATTGTGTTAGTTGTACCCTTTGACAAATAAGTCGTGCTAATGCCAACTGTCTCCTTATGCCATTTCACACATGCTTTTCTGGACAGCAGAATTCACTGAAATTCCTTATTTCCCCACCCCTCTCCCTCCTTGTAGTCTCATCTCCGCAATAATAATTCTACTCCACTAAGGAAAATCAACACATCTATGATCTCAGCGCATAGTTGGCCTTCTCCAGATCCCGTCAACTAAACATTGTCGTCTGGTCGTGGCCCCAACCCTCTGGAACCAGATCCCCCCAGAGATTAGGATTGCCCCCACCCTCCTTGCCTTTCGCAAACTCCTTAAAACTCACCTCTGCTGTTAGGCATGGGGGAATTGAGACATCTTCCCCACGCTTATATAGTTTTATGTATGGTATGCTTGTGTTGTATGTTCTTTTAAATAATGGGTTTTTAGATATTTTTTAAATATTATATTTGTTCATTGTATACTGTTTTACTATTGTTGTGAGCTGCCCCAAGTCTGTGGAGAGGGGCAGCATGCAAATCTAAATAATAATAATAATAATAATAATAATAATAATAATAATAATAATAATAAAGACTCTGTAAAGAAACAGATGAAACAATCGATCACATACTCAGATGCTTCAAAAAGATTGCACAGACTGACTACAAGCATAGACATGATGCTGTGGCACAGATGATCCACTGGAACTTGTGCCGGAACTATCATTTACCAGTGGCAAAGAACTGGTGGGATCATAAGCCCGAAAAAGTGGTCGAAAATGAGCAAGCAAAACTACTGTGGGACTTCCAACTTCAGACTGACCGAATTCTGAAGCATAACACACCAGACATTGTGATTGTGGAGAAAAAGAAAGGATGGATCATCGACATTGCAATCCCAGGAGACAGCAGAATTGAGGAGAAGCAGCTAGAGAAATTAGTGAGATATGAAGATCTAAAAATAGAGCTGCAACGACTCTGGCATAAGCCAGTGAAAGTGGTCCCAGTGGTACTTGGCACGCTGGGCGCAGTGCCAAAGGATCTCAGCGGACATTTGAAAACCATCAGAATTGACAAAATCTCCATCTGTCAATTGCAAAAGGCCACTTTACTGGGATCGGCAAACATAATTCGCCACTACATCACGCAGTCCTAGGTGCTTGGGAAGCGCCCGACTGGCGATGAAATACGAAATCCAGCATAGTGATCTCATTTGCTGTGTTGTATTGACATAATAATATTAATAATAATAATAATAATAATTGCTCACTAAACTACTGTGATACTAACTTAACAACTGAAGTGATTCACTGAACAAATGTGACAAGAAGGTGGTAAAATGGAGCAAAACTCACTTAACAACTGTTTCACTTAGCAACAGAAAATTTGGGCTCAATTGTGGCCCTATGTCGAGAACTACCCTTGCTTCTTTGAACATGTTTGCTTGAAATAATTCCTAATATAAATTGGTCATGTTTTCTAGATAAAACCACAAGATGATGTAATGCATCTGACCTTTCCTCTTGTGGTTCTCCCACTTCTCACTTGATCCACCTCTTTTGATTTGTGATGGTTACTCTGATTTTGTTCAGCCAGGCAGATATTTCCATCTTAGCAAAACTGTCCCTCCTGTTAAGTTGGCAGTTGAAAAGACAGTTCAGAGAAAAATAGACCCTTGCTTGGTTGCCAAAAAAGTCAATAGCTAAAATCGCATTGCCTTTTTCTCTTCACATCCTGCCAATGTCTATATCTGTGAAGTTGTGGGACAAATACTATATCTTGTTCTGCCAGGATCCGTTGTTCCTGAACCGATCTCATTTGTCTCAGAAGCTACAAGTGAACTGTTAAGTCCTTGACTTACAACCTTCGCACTGTCTCTCACTGAGGTGACAATTTGATTCACATTTCCTGCGCTTTCCTTCCTGAGTTGCCCCGCCCACCTCAGGCTGGGTAGCTAGGCAAACGGGTGCTGCCAGAAGCATAAATGCTGCCAGCGCAGCTTCCACCCACGCTTTCTGTTCGCACCTCAGGTGGGAGGTGGCCGCGTGAGGCTGGAGAGGAGCCGGGCAGGAGAGAGGGAAGCTCGTCCGAGGCCAGGAAGGAGGAAAGAGGAAAAAAGCAAGGGGCACAGACACAGCAGCAGCAAGAAAAAAAAAGGAGAGCTGAGCGGAGACCAGTAATCCAGGAAGTGACAGCCGCCAATCAGTTGGAGCTACACATGCATCTTCATTTCCACCGGTGGAACTATGTTCCACCCCATCCTGCCTGCTGCTCACCCCTGTCTCCCTCCCAAAGATGGCATGGGAAGCTACTGCATGTAAACAAGAAGTAAACCCCTACCAGTGATAATTTTGCCAAGTCAGGTGAGTAAATGACTGCAAGCAAAGAAAAGAACCCCAAGGACGCCACAGTTCAATCATGAGCTACGTTTGTTCACTTATAGACCTTTATTTATTTATTTTTATTTATTCATTTGTCCAATACACAAATAGATAGGAAGAAAAATAGACATGTGGTAATATAAATGAGGGTGAAAGTGAACTTAGAGGAGAGGATATATGAAAGGAAGAGAATATATATGATAAGTGAGAGAAAGGAAAGACAATTGGACAGGGAACGAAAGGCACACTGGTGCACTTATATACACCCCTTACTGGCCTTTTAGGAACCAGGAGAGGTCAATCGTGGAGAGTCTAAGGGAGTAGTGTTGGGGGATAGGGGTTGACACTACTGAATCCGGTAATGAGTTCCACGCTTCGATAACTCGATTATTGAAATCATATTTTTTACAGTCAAGTTTGGAGCGGTTCGTATTAAGTTTGAATCTGTTGCGTGCTCTTGTGATATTGCAGTTGAAGCTGAAGTAGTCATTGACCGGTAGGACGTTGCAGCATATGATCTTGTGGGCAATACTCAAATCGTGTTTTAGGCGCCGTAGTTCTAGACTTTCTAGGCCCAGGATTGTTAGTCTATTTTCGTAGGATATTCTGTTTCGAGTGGAGGAGTGAAGGGCTCTTCTCGTGAAATATCTTTGGACGTTTTCAAGGGTGTTGATGTCTGAGATGTGGTATGGGTTCCAGACAGATGAGCAGTAGTCTAGGATGGGTCTAAAAGCATCTTTGCCCGATATCCACGATATCCAAAGCCAAGAGGGTGTTTGTGGTGGGGTCTATGGTACTCTCTGAGCTTGGTTATTTTTTTGCAGATGATCCATTACCAACTATGTAAAATCATGCTTTTTTTGTATCCCTATAGTGGACCTTATTGCATTGTCTGACCTTAGACAGTTGGATTTATTCAAAAAACTTAGTTAATTAAAACTATGTCTTGTATGCTTTTGTTCTTGGGTAACATAAACAACTAGATGGACCTATGATCCGCCTTCTGCCTTGGTGTAAGGCAGCTTCTAAGTGGGATCTGTAAAGACTTTTGTTTTCCTGGGAGAGGCTGAGCAACAGAATCTATCATATTTCATATGCAGAAAAGAAATGCAATAAATATTAAAGATTGAGTCACTTGGCTTTAATTGCAATGCCATGACATTTATAATGCAAATTTATCTAATTTCCTATGTAGGAACAAATGCACAAAGTGAAGACACAGATATATTACATAAACCTACCCTTTTCAATACTTTTATGTAATCTCCAATCTTTTAAGGTACATAGGGACACAAAAGTGAGCATAAAAGTCTCCGCACTGATGGAAAAACCCATAGAAATTCATTGTGCTAGGGAATGTGCAATGCAAAAGTACATACAATGACCAAAATTCTTGCAAAAGGCTGAATTTTGAATTGAAGATAAACACACATGTTGCCGCCCTTTGAGATAGAAACTGGCTAGTGACCATTCCAAGGACGCTCTGACTCTGTGCCTAACTACATTTCCTCTGACTGATGAAGTTGCTTCAATAAGCAACATAACATCTCAGATTAACAAAATTTGGTCCAATTGCCATGATTAAACCCTTAGACACCTTCCTTCCCACTATCTGTCCATTTTCAAATTGATTTACAGTGATACCTTGCCTTGCAAACTTAATTGGTTCCGGGATGAGGTTCTTAAGGTGAAAAGTTTGTAAGACGAAACAATGTTTCCCATATGAATCAATGGAAAAGCGATTTAGGTTAGGTTTAGGTTTATTGGATTTATATGCCGCCCCTCTCCGCAAACTTGGGGCAGCTCACAACAATAATAAAAAACAGTACAGTACATAATACCAAATCCAATGCCCACCCATCTAGTTACAATTTAAAATTAATAATCTCATAAAAACAGTATATATTAAAAAACAGGCACACAGTCAATCAATCAACAAAACAACATGGGCAAGGGGGAGGTGTTTTAGTTCCCCCATGCCTGATTGCAAAGGTGGGTCTTAAGGAGTTTACAAAAGGCAGGGAGGGTGGGGGCAATCCTAATCTCAGGGGGGAGCTGTTTCCAGAGGGTCGGGGCCCCCACCGAGAAGGCTCTTCCCCTGGGTCCCGCCAGACGACATTGTTTAGTCGACGGGACCCGGAGAAGGCCAACACTGTGGGACCTAACCGGTCGCTGGGATTCGTGCGGCAGGAGGCGGTCCCGAAGATATTCTGGTCCGGTGCCATGAAGGGCTTTATAGGTCATAACCAACACTTTGAATTGTGACCGGAAACTGATCGGCAGCCAATGCAGACTGCGGAGTGTTGGAGTGATATGGGCATACTTGGAGAAGCCCATAATTGCTCTCGCAGCTGCATTCTGCACGATCTGAAGTTTCCGAACACTTTTCAAAGGTAGCCCCATGTAGAGAACGTTACAGTAGTCGAGCCTCGAGGTGATGAGGGCATGAGTGACTGTGAGCAATGACTCCCGGTCCAAATAGGGCCACAACTGGCGCACCAGGCGAACCTGGGCAAATGCCCCCCTCGCCACAGCTGAAAGGTGTTTTTCTAATGTGAGCTGTAGATCGAGGAGGACGCCCAAGTTGCGGACCCTCTCTGAGAGGGTCAATAATTCCCCCCCCGGGTAATGGACGGACAGATAGAATTGTCCTTGGGAGGCAAAACCCACAGCCACTCCGTCTTGTCTGGGTTGAGTTTGAGTTTGTTGACACCCATCCAGGCCCCAACAGCCTCCAGGCACCGGCACATCACTTCCACTGCTTCGTTGACTGGACATGGTTAATACGTGCAAGCCCAAAATTCACCCCTTTTGACAGCCGAAGCGCCCGTTTTTGTGTTGCTGGGATTCCCCTGAGGTTCCCCTCCATAGAAAACCCCATATCCGGACTTCTGTGTTTTTGTGATGCTGCAGGGGAATCCAAGCATCGCAAAAACAAGTGCTTCGCTGGCAACAGAAGTCCAGAGTTGGGGTTTCCCAGCGAAGGGAGCATCAGTGAAATCGCAGCATCGCAAAAGCACCAAAATCCTTGAAACCCCACCTCCGGACCTCTGTGTTTTTGCAATGCTGCGATTTCGCTGAGGCTCCCCTCGCTGGGAAACCCCACCTCCGGACTTCCGTTGCCAGCAAAGCACCCATTTTTGCGCTGCTGGAATTCCCCTGCAGCATCACAAAAACATGGAAGTCTAGAGATGGGGTTTCCGATGGAGGGGAGCCTCAAGGGAATCCCAGCAGCGCAAAAATGGGTGCTTCGCTGGCAACGAAAGTCCGGAGGTGGGGTTTCCCAGCAGCGGCGGTGGGTTTGTAAGGTGAAAATAGTTTGTAAGAAGAGGCAAAAAAATCTTAAACCTCGGGTTTGTATCTTGAAAAGTTTGTATGACGAGGCGTTTGTAAGATGAGGTATCACTGGTATATTCTTGTTTTCCACCCAAGAGTTCAGGGTGTTATAGATACTACTTTCCACCTCCTATGTTTCCCCAATTCAAATATGTGAGGTTGGATGTGTTGAGAAAGGGTGCTGAGCCCAAGGTCACCCAGAAATAATAGTAGCTGAGTAATGATTTCAACCCAGCTCCTACTAAACCAAACAAACATGCCATTTACTACAACTTTGTGACACTGGTGATCAGCTATCATGTTAATTTGTCATACATTTTCCCCACCTCATATACAATTTCTTTCATGTTCACCCTTAGTGAGACATAATAAAATGATAAAGGAATCTCCTTATCTCCCCCTCCTCTTTCAAATAGGTTAAACTAAGGATCTTCCCGACTACAAATGATGTGGAAATTTAAGTCGCTGTAAAAGTACGGAAGGAATTCAATTCACAATTAAAACAAAGATTGCAGGAAAACTCATTTTGATTCCTTCCTCCTCTCTCTACCTCCCCCTCCATCTCTCTCTCACTCTCTCTTTCTCTCTCTCCTCTCATGGTAATTGACAATTAATAGTACATAAACTTTGCTTCTGCTACGGTTCTCACTTAAGAGCAAATTTAATATAATCAGTCTCTCCAGACCGTTGGCTAAAGTCTCATGAAAACCTCATCTCCAGTTCAGACAAGAAGTGATTCTGGGTTTAAAGAATTCAAATAGGGTGATTTTAAATTTCATTTCCTATTTTTTAAGATGGGACATAACAACTAAATTAAATATTAAGAAAGGGAAATGAACTTAAAAGAGTCAGCTCCTGTGGCTAGAAAAATATGGGAACTACTCTTCATTTGTCTACAGTAATGTTTCCCATCAGGTAGAGAGCACTCATGTAGAAAAAAAGATCAAAATCAACTGTCATTTCAGTAAAATTCAGTGATTTAAACATTCAAAATCCTGTTGGAAAAGCTGAAAGAATGGAGATTGGTTTGATATTTGAAAGAGGGTATTGCATATTTGCAATAACCATACAGGAAAAAAAACATTTCAGACATTGTTCAGGACAACTCTCGATGATCCAGATAATTTCATAGCAGAATGAACTATTTAGGCTTTTAAATGCTAAGCCCAGGATTTATTTATTTATTTTATTTATTTATTTATTTAATTTGTCAAACATATACTAGATAACAGATATAAGTGTAACTATGGACAGTGGCATAGTTCTAGGTTGTCCAAGCCCAAAATTTCAAGCCTGGTGGCATAAGGTATTCTGTTGTGAGCAGAAGAATGGAGTATTCTTCTGTTGAAATATCTCTGCATTCGTTCAATTGTATTAATGTCTAATATGGAGTGCAGGTTCCAGACAGATGAGCTGTGCTCGAGAATTGGTCTGGCAAAGGTTTTATATGCCGTAGTTTGCAGTACAACATTACTGGAGAAGTAGTTTGGCAAAATTAGGTTAACAACTTTTAATGCCCTTTTGGAAATGGCGTTACAGTGAGCTCTGGGGCTTAGATCATTTGAGATGAGTACTCCTAGGTCCTTGACATAGTGAAGGTCATCTTTCATTGAAAACCAAGCTAGTATTGGTAGTATTGACATATAAAATTCAGATGAACACTATATTGAATCTTTTGAATTTCTTTGCTGTGCAGTGGTGTTCTAGGATTTTGCAAACCAGATTTGATTGCCTGAACAACATGATGTTGCTGATGTATGCCAGATAGTTGGTATTTGCTATTCAAAGTAGCAAGGTTCTCCATAATCTTCCATTTCCAGGTTTATTGACTTTGATGGGCCTCAAAAATGAAGAACGGGAAGGGTAAAATTTGTTGGGAAGAAAGGAGCACTATTCTTCCTTTTTCAATGTCCTTGGAAGTAGATGGGGGAGAGGGGTGGGTGAGAGTATCATGCAGTTTAGTAGTTTAGCCCTCAGTGACCCCTAAGAAGTTTGAAAGCTGTACTCCTGCCTACAACTGCTAATTGGAAGCTTCTTCCAAAGAAAAATATTTGGGGACTCAAAAGGAACCCTTACCCCCTGGAGTGTCAGTGTTCCAATTAACATCCAAGAAATAAATCAGAGTCCAGGCCTTGGCCTTCTTCCAAGTTCCGACTTATTGACAGAGTCATTTTGGCTATGAACTGTAGTCAACCCAATACTAACTTTTCCTACAGTTCTCCACCCATGTTAAGATTCATCCTTTGTATCTCTTTGAGGCAAGGAGAACCCTAACCCTCAACCTAACCCAAACCATTGATTGAGTGACTTCAAGTTGGCCACCTTTAAGCCAGTCACATGACCTTTAAGCCACCCCCGGTCACATCAACATCAAACCACTCCCACCTGACCACATGGCCAGCAAGCCACACCCACAAAATAAGCCATGCCTACAGTGTGATAGTAAAAACTTTTGTAGCCCTTCACTGTGTACAATGTATGTTTAAATAAAATGATGTTTAACATCGACAAGAGCAAAGTCCTTCACCTAGGCAGAACAAACCCTGGACACACATACAACCTGGGAGAAACCCCATAATCAACTAAACATGAGCCAACAATGTGCAGCAGCAGCTAAAAAAGCCAACACAATCCTAAGCTGCATCAACAGGGGAATACACCCCAAGACCAGGGAAGTCTTAATACCACTCTACTGCGCCCTGGTCCGACCACACCTGGAGTACTGTATTCAGTTCTGGTCACCACACTTCAAAAGAGACATTGAAACTCTGGAGAAGGTGCAAAAAAGAGTAACCAAGATGATTAAGGGACTGGAAACCAAGACTTACAAAGATAGACTGAGGGAACTGGGCATGGATAGAGAAAAGAAGGTCCAGAGCGGACATGATAGCAGTCTACAAGTATACGAGGGGATGTCACAGAGAGGAGGGGATCACTTTATTCTCCAGGGCACCAGAGGGCCGGACGAGGAACAATGGCTGGAAGCTGACCAAGGAGAGATTCAACATGGAGATAAGGAGGAACTTCCTGACGGTCAGAGCAATCAACCAATGGAACAGCCTACCAGCGGACGTTGTGAACTCCAACACTCTGGACATTTTTAAGAGAAGATTGAACTGCCACTTGACTGGTGTGGTATAGGGTTCCTGCTTGGGCAGGGGGTTGAACTTGATGGCCTTCATGGTCCCTTTCAACTCTAACAATAAATAAATAAATATGTTTTCCAGAGACTAGTGGCCATGGCATGCCCTACTGATGGTTCAATCAGTCTAGTGACATCAGAAAAAGTCATTAAAATGGGTCAGGCAAAAAGTAGTCAAGGACACCAGGACACAGTGGAACTCATAACATTCAGATGAGACATCAAAGGCACATGGTGTAAGCTCTCTCCATTTTTCTTATGCAACACATGCACCTCATTCATCTATATGCTGTTTTATTTTAGGTAGTTGCAATTCTGCTGAGATTTTGGGAAGGCGAGGGTTCCTGATTGCCATTTCAAATACTCATCAAACCAGTGCCTTACTTTTGCTGGAAAAGTTCAGAACTTAGCTATAGTTGAAAAATATTTGGCGGTGGGGGCTGGGAGGAGGGGAAGGTGATGAGCTCACATTCAAATGTCAGTTCTGCTCCGACTAAACTGATTGACCTAAATGATAAAGATCTTGAGTGACTTGAAAAGGCTTTCTGTGATGGTAAATTTATATCCATATTCAATAAGGCACACATGCTGTTGGAAGGTTCTTTCCCTGATTTGACTTTCATGCAATTGTGTTCTTTAAAACTCTCGGGTGTAAGAACTGTACAAGTCATCTCCAATTTGGGAAGCTGTTGAATTTTCTGACTTCCGTCCTGAAGTACGTCAAAATACCTTCAGAAGTGATGGGTGGATCTCAGTTATAATTTTTCCAAACACAATAGGGTGCCCATGGTAATCCAAACTTTCTGGAATACTCTAAGTGGTAGAAGTCTGATTTCGAGGGTTTTTGAAGTGCCAATCACCCACTCAGTATTTTGAACTGATTTATGTTTGATGGGAGAAGCTTGCTCCTTTGAGTTGATAGAATAGAATAGAATAGAATAGAATAGAATAGAATTTTTATTGGCCAAGTGTGATTGGACACACAAGGAATTTGTCTTGGTGCATATGCTCTCAACGTACATAAAATATACATTTGTCAAGAATCATGTGATACAACACTTAATGATTGTCATAGGGGTCAAATAAGCAATGAAGAAGCAATATTAATAAAAATCTTCGGATATAAGCAACAAGTTACAGTCATACAGTCAACATGGGAGGAAAAGGGTGATAGGAATGATGAGAAAAACTAGTAGAATAGAAGTGCAGATTTAGTAGAAAGTCTGACAGTGTTGAGGGAATTATTTGTTTAGTAGAGTGATGGCGTTCGGGAAAAAACTGTTCTTGTGTCTAGTTGTCTTGGTGTGCAGTACTCTGTAGCGACGTTTTGAGGGTAGGAGTTGAAACAATTTGTGTCCAGGATGTGAGGGGTCAGTAAATATTTTACCCGCCCTCTTTTTGACTCGTGCAGTATACAGGTCCTCAATGGAAGGCAGATTGGCAGCAATTGTTTTTTCTGCAATTCTGATTATCCTCTGAAGTCTGTGTCGGTCTTGTTGGGTTGCAGCACCAAACCAGACAGTTATAATATATATATATATATATATATATATATATATATATATATATATATATATATATATATATATATATATATATATGTTTTCGTAGATATATATATATAGTTAGTTAGTTAGTTAGTTAGTTAGTTAGTTTGTTTGTTTGTTTGTTTGTTTGTTTGTTATTTCTTTCTTTCTTTCTTTCTTTCTTTCTTTCTTTCTTTCTTTCTTTCTTTCTTTCTTTCTTTCTTGGATTTGTATGCCGCCCCTCTCCGAAGACTCGGGGCGGCTAACAACAGTAATAAAACAATGTACAATAATAATCCAATAAATACTAAAAATGATTAAAAAACCCATTAATATAAAAAGCCAAACATACATACAAACATACCATACATGAAATTGTAAAGGCCCAGCGGGAAAAAGCATCTCAATTCCCCCATGCCTGGTGACAGAGGTGGGTTTTAAGTAGCTTACGAAAGGCAAGTAGGGTGGGGGCAACTCTAATCTCTAGGGGGAGTTGTTTCCAGAGGGCTGGGGCCGCCACAGAGAAGGCTCTTCCCCTGGGTTCCGCCAAGCGGCATTGTTTAGTCGACGGGACCCAGAGAAGACCCACTCTGTGGGACCTAACCGGTCGCTGGGATTCGTGCAGCAGAAGGCAGTCCCTGAGATAATCTGGTCCGGTGCCATGAAGGGCTTTATAGGTCATAACCTATATGAAGTTCAAGTAACATTCTTTGTAATGCTTTAATTATATACTTAATATAATTAAGTATTACTTGTATTTTTCCAATACATTCTTCTCCTTTACTTCTCTCCCTTCCCTCTATATTTTTCTTTTTTTCTTTCTCCTTCTGAAAAATGTATTTAAATATGTCCACTGAAAACAAAACAGCCCCAAATTTGTCCTGCTTTCTTATTTTTGAAGTAGGAAATAGAAGACTGGAGTTTAAAAAAAACAACAGACGCAGAATCATCAGTCAAAATCAAAAATAAGACAATGGCACATATACAGTGGAACCCCGACATAAGAGCTGCTCTACTTACGAGCAACTCGAGATAAGAGCTGGGAGGGGAGAGATATTTTTGTTCTACTTACAAGCCCAAATTCGAGATACAAGCGCCAAGGAGCTGTCTCCTGAAGCCAAACGCTAACTTCCGCGTTCGGCTTCAGGAGACAGCTGCGAAGCGGCGCACGTGTTTTAAAAGGTTGCAGCCAGCCTGGGGGGTCGGGGGGGGGCTTGCAGCTTTCTTTCTTGCTCTTTTTCTTTCTCTCTTTTACCTTCCCTTCTATTTCTTCTTTTCTTTCTCCTTCCCACCTTCTTCCCTCCCTCCCTCCCTTCACTCATTCCTCTCTTACTCTCCCCTTTCATAAGTTTCCTTGCTTCCTTCCTCTGTTCCTGTCCCTTCCCCCTTTCTTTCTTTCTTTCTTTCTTTCTTTCTTTCTTTCTTTCTTTCTTTCTTTCTTGCTCTTTTTCTTTCTCTCTTTTACCTTCCATTCCTCTATTTCTTCTTTTCTTTCTCCTTCCCACCTTCTTCCCTCCCTCCCTCCCTCCCTTCACTCATTCCTCTCTTACTCTCCCCTTTCATAAGTTTCCTTGCTTCCTTCCTCTGTTCCTGTCCCTTCCCTCTTTCCTTCCTTCCTTCCCACCCTCCGTCCATTCATTCACCCATTCCTCTCTTGATCGCTTAAAGCCCTGGTGCAAAAAGGGTTGGGGACCTCTGTCCTACAGGATTGGGTGGCAGAGAAGTTGAACATATGTAAATTTAAAAGTTTAAGAAAGTTTACAAGTTAAGTGAAAGAAACTTCATTATTCATTTATATGTACATGTACATTTCTTCATTAAAAACATGTCTTTCTGCATAATTTAGACTAACTTTGTGAGTTTTTTGAGGGCTGGAACCAATTAAAATTATTTACATTAATTCCTATGGGGAAAAGTCGTTCGAGATAAGAGCTGCTCGACTTAAGAGCCCAGGTCCGGAACGAATTAAACTCGTATCTCGAGGTACCATTGTAGTAGCTAAATTTAACAATCACAAAGTAATTGGAAGCACTGAAATATTTTAAAAGTCATTGCCTGAACTGCCTGAACCCATTCTTCTTTTACAACATTAGTAGATTTAAGACAGAATTTATCGTGGCAAAAGGAATTGTTCAATATCGGCCTACAGAAATCAAGCTAATGTGTTTCATGTTCAGGTAGTCCTTGATTTAGAACTACAATTGAGCCCCAAATATCCATTGTTAAGCATGGCAGTTGTAAAGTGAGTTTCACCTCATTTTACAACCTTTCTGCAGAAGATGGTTAAGTGAATTGTCCAGTCAGGTCTGGAACTGCTTTGAGCATTGGGTCTTCAGGCCTGCCACATTTTGTGCTGTGGGAAACTGTGAGGACGGGCTTGTATGGAGCTGGGGAATATATATATATATAGTCAAAATAACATTCCTTTCTCCATGAATCAAGGCCACTCTGCCCTGCACCTGAAGGGATGTGACTGGGAAGCATCTCCAGTAAGGACAGTGTATTGATTGGACCATGAGATGGACATGTGGGTGCTGGGGCAGGGACTTGACTTGGACTTTCTTTTGGATGGGGAAAACCCAGAAGTTTTCAGATTCGGATTTTCCCAGATGTGCAAATATGACATCTCTATTGTTTATTTATTTGTTTGTTTGTTTGTTTATTTATTTATTTATTTATTCATTCATTCATTCATTCATTCATTCATTTATTTATATTTGTATGCCGCCCCTCTCCGAAGACTTGGGGCGGCTCACAACAAGATAGAACAAATCATAAATAATCCAAATAACTTTAAAATATTTAAAGATTTAAAAGAACCCCATATACTAACAGACACACACACAAGCATACCATGTATAAAATTGAACATGCCCGGGGGAGGTGTTTCAATTCCCCCATGCCTGACGACAAAGGTGGGTTTTCAAGAGTTTACGGAAGGCAGGAAGAGTAGGGGCAGTTCTAATCTCTGGGGGGAGTTGGTTCCAGAGAGCCGGTGCCGTCACAGAGAAGGCTCTTCCCCTGGGGCCCGCCAACTGACATTGTTTAGTTGACGGGACCCGGAGAAGGCCCACTCTGTGGGACCCAATCGGTTGCTGGGATTCGTGCTGTTCTGATCATAGAAACTTTATTTTAACATTTTAGGAGCACAGTTCATTGCTTACTTCTGGCTTCTGACATCTCTAATAAAGTGGAATTTTGAGGAATGCCTAGCCTCAGAATTTTATTTTGTTGTGGGTGTTACTCGGAACTCCGATATTAAGATGGAGGAGAACAAGGCAGTCATGGAGGGAGCCATAGAAGGTAGCTTGGCAACCTATGTTGAGACTATATACTCCCCTTCCCAAGCTATGTGGAAGTGGAGATGGCCAAGGAAGCAGAGTGCCAACTGAGTGCTCGGTCCAAAGATCCAGGACCTGGACAAGTCACTCAGCCAGATCTCTTGCTCTTGAGCGAAGCTAAGGGAGATGCACTACTCCAGGAGGCATTGACCAGAGAGATGCCAATGCTAGCGGATGAGCTACAAGTGGAAAGCATCAGGAGCAGCAGACCCCAGACGTTGCCAGGAATGGGGATTCACTAAAATGAATGGTTGTATTCATTTACCTGTATATTGCAATGTAGGCTATCAAGGTAATTATTTACTGTTGCATGAACAGTCTGCTCATTTTATGACGAAGAAAGAGACAGGAGCCCAACTTTTGAGCAAGGACCATGTCCATTTCCCCCCCGTTTTGCATTCTTTATTGAATGAAGGTAAAGATGAAGAGCCTCTCCAATTGAGCTGCATTCCTATTGTCTTTAGGGACTTTTTGTAGCAAGAATACGATTTTACCATTGTCTTCAGGATACTTCCTCACTTCACATTCTATCTTACCACCCAGAAATTTCTGAGCAGTCTCCTATTCAAATACTAAGGTAAATGTTTCTCTATCCAGTCAGGTGCTGTTTTAGAACATAGTGCTCATCTCCATTTCTTGGCCATTGTCTGAAACATAGAAACGTAGAAACGTAGAAACATAGAAACATAGAAACATAGAAGATTGATGGCAGAAAAAGACCTCATGGTCCATCTAGTCTGCCCTTGTACTATTTCCTGTATTTTATCTTAGGATGGATCTATGTTTATCCCAGGCATGTTTTAATTCAACTCCTGTGGATTTACCGACCATGTCTGCTGGAAGTTTGTTCCAGGCATCTACACTTTTTAAATACTCTTTTGGAACGGATTTCCATCTGGTCTGGCCAGAGTGCTCTCCCCACCCCCTTTTCTTTCTTTCTTTCTTTCTTTCTTTCTTTCTTTCTTTCTTTCTTTCTTTCTTTCTTTCTTTCTTTCTTTCTTTCTTTCTTTCTTTCTTTCTTTCTTTGGTCCCTTCCAAACTCTTGTGATTCTATGATCCTGCAAAAGTGCCCTGCTTGAACAGGGGGTTGGACTAGATGACCTGCAAGGCCTCCTTCCGACTCTGTTGATTTTGGTTCTTGTAAGGATCTCCTGCCTTTGAACAGGGGATAGGACTAGATGACCTGCAAGGCCTCCTTCCGACTCTGTTGATTTTGGTTCTTGTAAGGATCTCCTGCCTTTGAACAGGGGATAGGACTAGATGACCTGCAAGGCCTCCTTCCGACTCTGTTGATTTTGGTTCTTGTAAGGATCTCCTGCCTTTGAACAGGGGGTTGGACTAGATGACCTGCAAGGCCTCCTTCCGACTCTGTTGATTTTGGTTCTTGTAAGGATCTCCTGCCTTTGAACAGGGGGTTGGACTAGATGACCTCCAAGGCCTCCTTCCAACTCTGTTGATTTTGGTTCTTGTAAGGATCTCCTGCTTTTGAACAGGGGATAGGACTAGATGACCTGAAGACACTTCCATGCTTGTGTGACTAGCATGATATACGCCCGTACACTCAGAACACTGTTATTTTCCCACTGAAGTGGTACCTATTAACATACAGCTATGCAACTTACTGTTATGTGGGCAGGAGCTGGAGCAAGTAACGATGCCTCAGCCCATTGTACAGAGCTCAGGTCTCAAATCTGGGCTGTTAGCTCTCCAGCTGACAAACTCAGTGTCTTTTAACCACTGAGCCAATCATACCACTTATTCAAATATGAATCGGATCTAATTCTACTTTTCCCCTTCTGTTTATCAACCAGCATTTTTAAGGGTTGCAGTTTCTGCAGGTGTACTGCATACTAAGCACTCTCCCATCCCAATAACGGCTTCCTCTTTAAGTTAAACTAAAACAGTTGAATCTGTTAGCTCTTTTTTCCCAAAGCGATTCCATCTCCCTCCTGCATTCTTTTTCCTTTTTTTGTATTACATTTTATTCCATTAATCACATAACAGATGGCAAAGGGGAGGAGGTTAGACTGCTGTGTATACAAATATGGTTTCGGAGAGAGAAAAAGTAAACAAACGGATACATATATGTACGTGTCTGAGTGTTTGTGTGTGGATTTGTTTTTGGTGCTAGACATCTGTTTATTTTTCCAGCAGAGGAAAAACAACACAAACAAGCAAACACAACTGCCACTTAGTGTTATTTGGCAAATACTATATAGATATGGAATATTGATATAAACCAAGGAAATTTTTGAAATATAAAATATCAGCTGATTCAAGAATAATATAATATTATAAAACTGGTAAAGGTCAGGAACAAGAAAGATACTGTATGTCTGCTTTGTCATGGAAAGAAGGCAGTATAGATACCACCGTGGAGAACATACCATAAATAGGATCCACAAGAGAGAATTATTTTATTTATTTATTTATTTTATTTATTGGATTTGTATGCCGCCCCTCTCCGTAGACTCGGGGCGGCTAACAACAGTGGTAAAAACAACATGCGACAATCCAATACTAAAACAGCTAAAAACCCTTATTTTAAAACCAATCATACATACATACAAACATACCATACATAAATTGTAGAAGCCTAGGGAGAAAGAGTATCTTAGTTCCCCCATGCCTGACGACAGAGGTGGGTTTTAAGAAGCTTACGAAAGGTAAGAAGGGTGGAGGCTATTCTAATCTCTGGGGGGAGTTGGTTCCAGAGGGCCGGGGCCGCCACAGAGAAGGCTCTTCACCTGGGTCATGCCAAACGACATTGTTTAGTTGATTGGACACGGAGAAGGCCCACTCTGTGGGACCTAATTGGTCGCTGGGATTTGTGGGGCAGAATTATTTCTTCTGTGTGGTGGTGGTGGTGGAGGAGGAGGAGGAGGAGGAGGACAAAGAGGAGGAAGATGAAGAGAAGGAGGAGGTGGATTGTTCCTGAATTTGAATTTGATACAGGTCAAATTCACATTGCTAAATCAATAAAAATGTTGACCATGTCACTTGGATAACAAGATCATGTTATGATGGAGAATTGATATATCGTGTTGTTTACAAGGCCCCTGTCTTGTTTAAAACACCAATCACCTGGATGTTTTATTTAGTGCCAGATGGAATAAAACTAAAGATGATTATTTTCAACACAAGCAAAAGTGTACAAATAATGCTCAAGGCCTCTCTTTTTCAATTTGAGCAAATAAAAATCGGTTCATATGTATTCTATCTTCCTGGGCAAATCAAAAGAAAAGGCGTTCACTCTTATTCTAGTTTTTAATTTTTTAAAAAATCAATCAGTCCCCGAAGGGAGAGATTTTAGATTTAGAATTAGAAAGATATTTATATATTTAATTGCGATGCACAGTGATGCCAAATATACAAAATGAATGTGTTAAAATGTGTTAATGAAGCAAGTCTTTGTTTCTGTGTAATCCTTTTGTCCTGGGAAAAACTAATCTTACTGAGCTCATCATACTTTGTAAAAACCCTTGAGACACATTTGGTCTCAGAGGATTCTTAACAGATCTGTATTCTGGGCTCTAACTTTTTAATCCATCCCAACTCATATTTGTCATGTAAGGATTCTGTAAGTCTGGGCTGGATATATCCAGTAAAGTAAATGATAGTGTTTGAGAACCACAGAACTCTGAACGAAGCAATTGGAAAATGGGAGCCAGAAATGTCATACCATCAAGAAGCTATGAGTATATTCTTTATGAAAGATAGAAACATAGAAATATAGAAGACTGACGGCAGAAAAAGACCTCATGGTCCATCTAGTCTGCCCTTATACTATTTCCGTGTATTTTATCTTAGGATGGATATATGTTTATCCCCGGCATGTTTAAATTCAGTTACTGTGGATTTACCAACCATGTCTGCTGGAAGTTTGTTCCAAGGATGTACTACTCTTTCAGTAAAATAATATTTTCTCACGTTGCTTTTGATCTTTCCCCCAACTATCTTCAGATTGTGTCCCCTTGTTCTTGTGTTCACTTTCCTATTAACTTCCCTCTTGGACCTTATTTAACCCTTTAACATATTTAAAT